>NW_013668798.1:49879-73982 GCF_000517525.1 Limulus polyphemus
GTGTAAATGTATAAGTTAGGATTTAAACTCTGCTTCATAAATGTGTTTTTATAAAAGAACAGATACAGGTTGGTCATATTTGAAGAGAAGTTCGTTCGTATTGGAATACTCACCGTTTGCTTATATACTTTTTCGTTAAAAACAATATAACTGTTACAAATACAGAAATGGAGTATATTTTTACATTAAATTATAGTAAATTTAAATTTGGGTGCAGTTATTTCATCATTTATAAAGTTATCAAACAAATCATTGAAAACCTTGATTAAATCTTCTAGGTCTGTTTTAGTATAGGATATAGTAAAATCATATGTAAAAATAGAACTGGAAGTTTGAAGAATTTAAATCATTTAAACATTCCAAAAATGGAATGTTATTCTTAATAATCCAAAAATAATTATTCTGGCTATTTGAATACTGTATCTTTATTTTTCAAACAAGACATCTAGAATATTGTTAAGTACTATGGAAACAGATTTAATGACTATATTTAAAGAATTAGTAATAAATCTGAACTTCACAGGATTTTTATGCAATTTTGGAATTGCATATAAAAAATGGTAAATTCGTACAAGAATAATCTGTATGGATATTCCATTTCTTAGTAGCCTTCTATAAATTAATAATAACATTATTTTTGTTTAAAGTACTTTTAGTAAAAAGTACTTGTGGTATTAATTTCATTAAGTAAAATGTGTGCGTATAATTTTTTACACACAAAACTAAAATTACAGCCAGCTTTATCAATTGGGGTAATAACGAATTGTTTTTGGATTTATTTTATTTCATTTTTAAAGACATTAAAAGAAATATCTAATTTATATCGAGATAAGTTTAAAGTTCTTAATCGATGTTTTATGGAATTAATAAAATATAATTTCCATTCAAAAATGAAATATGGCGAATAATAAGATTGTTTACTTATTTTAAGAATATAATCATCAATATTTTTTTCTAAGTCTTTTAAGATTTCACATTTGTTGTGCGTTTTAAAATTCTATACTTAGTACCTTTCTTTAATATTGATTGTAATTCTTTATCTTTGACAACTTCTGCATTTCCTGTAACTATATGATTTTGAAAGATACCTTTAGAAACACTATTATTACAGTTACAAGGTAAGATATCAACATCTATTTGATTAAATTCTTCAGTGAACTTTTTATAGTTAAAGAGAAGAGGTCATATAGGTTTATTATATTTAAAAGTGGCTATCAGTTGAAACGATTTTATGGAGAAAATATCATCTTGAATACTTTTATGAATCAGGGAAGATAAATATAAATCATGATAAACTTTGTTTAAAATCAATTACTATATATATATAGTTATTTTTTTCTTTACTGAAGGGAGCATAGGTACACGATTCCATTTTAACCTAAATTTAATTAGATTTATAATTAAGTCTTTAATATGGATATTTTTAGACTCAAAGTTTAACAAATATTTCGAGAGATATTTGAGTTTTGTATTTGTTAATACAAATACTTGTTTTATTGTAAATTTCACCAGATCAACAGATCTGTCAAAAACAGAATGCAAATTTTTACCAAAACTTTCAAAATGAATCCATTTTTTTCTATTTCTTTCTAGCTTGCTAGAATACAAAATATTTACTTACAAAAGTTCCAGATGTTTAACCTAAAACGGTTCTTAATAGTCTGTAATAATTATAATTTTATGGATAATATTTATTATCAAAAATAAATTGAAAGATAACAGCTACAACGACAATTAAAGAAATACCTTGCTTTATTTTTTAATAAATACAAATATATTTCAGAAACTAAACTATCGATTAAGGAAAATATATTATAAATACAATAAAGAGAGAGTTAGTTACTTTAGCTTATAAGTAGCTATCAATACTTATTCTAGTAATTTTATAAAGTATAACCGGGATGTAAAGACTAACTTTAAGTAGCTAGGCTTGTCTCGGCGTTCCCGTGTTATACTTGAATAAATCTTCAGAAGAAAGGGAGGAGTTAGAACTATATAAGAACTTTTAAGGTATGGTGTATAATTTTATTTAATATCTTATATTTCTATTCAATATTTTATAGTTCTATTTAATATATTATAGTTCTATTTCATATCTTATAGTTTTATTTAGTTCTATTCAATATTGTATAGTTCTATTTAATATATTTTTGTAAGGGTGGAGGTTGGGAGTTTAATTAGTAGAAATATTAGGCTGGCTTAATTTCAATTCATTTCTACTTTAAGAAATTTAAGAGTAACTGTCTTCCCACAACTGGCTATAGACAGTGAAAGGCAGAAGAAGCCGAGACGTTGTGGGTGCAAGCACTCAGCTTCGTAACCTTATTTGATTGATTTTTTTATGATTTTCCATGACGGCTAACAAGATTGACATTGACGTTTGGATTTTGTCTGATGGATGGGATATCCCCAACGCTTTTGGGTGCTATTACCACAGACATTATCAGTTACGACAATAACATGACAACCAGGACCCATAACGGTATTGCGATACACACACACACACACACATATATATATATAAAGCTACTTTTACTTTAAACAAGCACTAAACACTCCACTGTAAGTCAAGGTATCGCATTCTTCTATTCGAAAGAATTTTATGGCGTGTTTGTTGAAATTTTCTCATTAGCATCTACTATTTAGTTGTCTCTTTTTTTTTTGATAAAAATAAGAGATTAATATTACATTCAGGACTTTTTCAAAGGGTAATAACCCGACTTGTTTTAAGCAAGCTGCAATTCTTGATGAAAATGAATACGGCATATACTATAAATAAAAACTAATCTGCTTGCAATCCTCAAATTAATTTCGTTTTTACAAGCTACATTTTCTCATAGTCATAACTGACAAGAATTTTCATAGGTTAAAATTCACTTAACTGTACCCATAACTCAAAAGTTAAGAATTGCTATTATTTAAATTCAAATTAGGAAAATTACACTAGAACTGTTTCTTTTGTTCTAAATTTCATCATATTTTCTTTAACTTTGAGGATAAATGTTCAGTTTGGCTAAACAAAGCTTTTACTTGTCACTTTATAATAAAAAAACCCAAGTATTTATAACTAAAAATATATAGTTTTTCAGATGAGTTCGAAAACGAATTGATAAATAAGAGAAATGTAATAAAATCACTTTTATTTAGTATTTAATTACTCATATACTATTTCTTTCTAAGGCATTTTAAAATTCTATATGATATAGACAAGACAAAATTATAATCTTGCCTGAATGGGATTTTCCTCCTTTTACTGGCAGGAATAAGAAGACTAGTTTGCTCATTCTCCAGTTCTTGTGAATGATAGTAAAGTAAAATAAAATAATAAATAACGAACAAAATAAGTATTGTTAAAATAACCAATTTTATGTTATTAAGTCTTACCTGAAAATTTGATTTGAAAATAACTCAAATAATATTGATAATAATTACAATTCATGTGCATAATCTGATTCACACCCTAACAATTGATGTTCATGAAAATTGATGAAGAGTATATTCCGTCGTATTCCGGCCGGCCTGATGAGCCATGTTACACTATATCCGTCGTATTACGGCTGGCCTGATGAGCCATGTTACTGGGTTAAAGGCCTCGTCAGCAATGGGTGTATTGTGGTTGACATGTTATAATGTCTTCCTTTGCTTTTATTCATGGGCTTTTAGAATTTAGTGTATGTAATACAGTCATTGTTGTACTTAGGTCTTAGTTAAAAAAAACTATCTTGCACCCCCCTCTCATCCCATTGCTGAATCCACTAATATTTTGTAAATATAGCAATCCACTAAATATAAAGTATATAACAATACTCACTTAACGTAACAAGGAAAATACCGAAGATTCGAGTAATGTGTCGACAACAATATTAGTAAAGCCTAGACAATAATGTAATTGCAAGCACAACATACGACTCGTACAGAGTTACTTTACGAAATTTGTCACAATTAACATTTTTAAACAATCCATCTTTAACACTTCTATCTTAAAAACTAAATAATCGTTAAATATTAAGTCACAAAATAAACAAAATAATAACATCTACACTAAACAGTCTTGTATATCCATCAATGCAGTTACTTAACAGTATTCAAAGAATCAGAAATTTGTGAAAAATTATTTTTTCAACACTAAGTTGTAAACAACTGCGATGCTTTCTAGGTGCTAGCTTTTGAATATCCTTATAAAAATCTAACGTGAAAGCTGCAGGACAAAACTATTTCAGGTTGTAAAAAACTAAATGTTCACATAGGCCGTGTTTTAGTACCCCCTAATACTTGAAAGTTGATTTTTTTTCTAGTTTTTTTGGGTTTACTTACAACACAAATACTTAAATCATTTGTACACCAGTTCCCACACCGAACATTTTTCCTGGCTATACGGCATTGAAAAAAAAAATGATGAACTGGTTCTTTAGTCTTTTAGTAATGCGCCTGTTTACACCACTGAATATTCGTATACGAAATTATACTAGTTGATACAATAAAATACCCTCACGTTTCAATCGAAATTGAAAAAGGAACTTTAAACGGTTTCAATTTCTACTAAAATTCATATCCAATGTCACAAACTTTTCACCTTTTTTTATCAACCTGCTTTGTTAATTAGCGACGATGTGAAAGTTGATATTCCTGATAAAACAAGACTTTATTTTTAGTTTTATATTTATGCTTGTTTGATTTCAGAAGGTTTCATTAACAAATTAACAGACATTTTTTTTTTTTTGCAAACCCGAAATATATGAATGATTGCATTTGTATCTATTCCTTATATCTATATCTATATATATACATATATATAGATATATATATACAAGACAAAAATCATAGTTCTTTATTGATTTTTTTTATTGGGGCTGGTAAGGCTTAATTGTTGCGGATTATGAGGTCCAAGATTCGAGCCGCGATATGTCGCTAAGTGAACTCTGCAGTATAACTACGGGAGAGCTGAAACGAAGATAATCAACTTGTTATTCAATTAAGAGCAGTCGTGTAGGCGACGAGTGCTGGTTGTCTACTCTCTCTTTGATTACCATTTGTAAATTAGAGATGTATGTGTCTGAAGAGTCTCTGACTTGGTCGTTTAGCCAAAGTACCGCATAAGGCTCCGTTCAAGTTGAAAATATGTCTGTCGTGACTAACTTTTCATACTACATACATTTCTTTTTATGTGCTAAATTATGAAACGTTAATATATCTGTGATGATCAGGGCTGGAGTTGTGTAAAGTTACTAAGTGGAGCTCAGTTTCACGGCACCTATGAGGCGGAAGGTCTGAGAGCCAGCAGAGTATCTTATTTCCATTATTTGATGACGTTACAAAGTATGTTGACACAGAAAAGTAACTCAAATGTAGAAGAATGGCATGTCTCAAAATAGGCCTACAATGAAGTAGGCTTGCATAGACGATATGAATTGGTAATATTGCGATAACGTATCTATAAATTTACGTATGTCCTTGGACATTCTACAACAGGAAACTTTTGACAACAATTTCTTACAACAGGAACAGCGCTCCGGTTCGTTCCCCCTCAACTCAAGCCCTGGTGATGATTGTTTATCAGTTAAAACAAACAAGTATCTCAAGGCCAACAAAGTTGTTATTTTCATTTCAGTCTTTGATAACTTACTTGTATTGTTAATTTTACTTCAAAGAAATAATAAGTGTATTTGATAAGTATCTAGGAAATTAGAATTATCTCTTAGAACTCTACGCATTTGATAGCAAGAGAGTAAACTTTTACATCGTATATATTATATGGAACTTATGCCGGTTCGAATTTAACTTTATGTATAGCTTAATCATTTAAGTGTATGGTTATCAAGTCTGGTCTACTAGAGTGTTGTTATACGAGTATAATAAAGTCTGAGCATTTTCTCATAATTCTAAAGGGAACGCCCTACAGTTGTTTACAGCGTCACTTCTGCGTTCATTATGACTGTACTTGTTCATTCGTCCTGAGGTTATCGTAAAAAAAAAAAAAATTAAATCATTCGAATCTTTACGTGCTGTAAGTATGTAAATGAAGCGAGAAAGAGAGCGTGACCGAAATATTACATCGAAAGCTTTGTTATTTTTTGCGTTACTCCTATCAACGATTCAAATGATCTGTTAGCAAATGGGAAAATTTGTTAGTCATAACACACATTCTTTCTCAAAAATGCGCAGTTAAAGTATAAGCACAAATTACAGAATCTGTGTTAATGTTTCGTGATCGAAGATACCTTTTATTGTTCTTACTTTAACTTTCATTGAAACATAAAATGAAACTTTTATAGTGCTTAATTATGCTTAAATAATAACTTAATAATAGTATAAAGTACATTAAAAGTATATGTGGTAATTACAAGCTCAAGTTTTATGAAGATGTAACCATAGAAACCCTGTTAAGTAACCTGCTTTGATAACTCAGAATGTTCTACATAAGTGCTTTCTAAACTATGGGTTAATATCAGTATTCGTTAAGCAACATCAGTCAGGATGAAAGCTTTTGTTAAGCAAGTAGAAGAAATTGGGAAGGAGCAGAGTCAATGGCCGCATGCAGGACATTGATATGTGATCTTATGTTTTGATGAAAAACTGTAGCTATGCGTTTCGCGGAATGACTAAGACTTGTGGTTTCTACAGGAATCTATTTTTCAGGTGAATGCAAATAGGTCACACGTGGAAGTGTTTGGTCGCCTTAACTGTTTTCAGCATTCATAGTTGATCGAAACTTGTTGCAGTGCTGCTTAGCTGGCATGATCTTATTTGCGAAAAACAGTGTAAATACTTTGCAGGTAGTTGAACTTGAATGATGTTTACACTCGAGTGCGTAAACAATATTAAACTCAACTACTGATATTGTGAGGAAAAACGTATTGTTATAACTTCGAGTCTGCAAAAGTTCCACGTATAACAGATGGAACCTAAGTTTTGAATTCATTTTGTGAGGTACTGGGTAGACTAAGACTCGTGTTTAAGAAAGTTAATGAAGCTGCGTAACGTTCGTGATTGGAAATGTATGAACATTTTTCAGCAACAGGTTTTGCAGATTTTTTAATTTGATTTGTATCTTGTTATTTGATGGATTATTATCTTTTCACTCAACTGCAAGCGGACAAGTTAAGTTCTGTCCTCGTTTATTGTAATGCTGTACTGTTTTTGTTTGATTCGCTAATCATATGGAAATAACACTTTCGACGCCTATATATGTGAAAATACAAAAAACTATATATCTATATATATATTATCATAGAAGCTTGCGCTTGACTGCAACGCTGGCAGAGCAGATGCTTCAAACTGTTTGGCATGGTAAATACGCCGCAAAACAACATAACAAATCATTTGCCGAGGATGCCTTTTCTACTTTTCATCCGGCAAATAATTCAATAATCCTTTGAAATATGGGATTAAAAATTTTGACGCATTACATATATATGTATATATAAACTAATGTAATTAAAACTGTGATATGTTTCGTCAACGTAGTCCGCCTATAGCCAAAATAACTGTGCAAAATGGCCTCAGCGGTTATAAAGTAATTCAATATAGCTTTAGTATCGTATAGCAACTTACCGGAGCAAAAGTATTATTTGAATTCAGATCTTTAATGTAATGTTTTTTATTATAAAGACTATTTCAAAATGTTAACTTAGTTTATGGGTTTAAGATTAACATAAATCTAATACGTTGGCTAAACAAAACATAACCTTCACCACGGTGTTTTAGTTATATTGACTGAACAAAATATAACATTTACCACGGTGTTTTAGTTATATTGACTGAACAAAATATAACCTTTACCATGGTGTTTTAGTTATATTGACTGAACAAAACATAACCTTTACCACAGTGTTTTAGCTGTATTGACTGAACAAAATATAACCTTTACCACGGTGTTCTAGTTGTATTGACTGAACAAATTATAACCTTTACCACGGTGTTTTAGTTATATTGACTGAAAAAAATATAACCTTTACCACGGTGTTTTAATTATAACTTGTATGTCTGCTTGGAGAAGTGAAAGTTTTACCACAGTTATATTTTTCCTTCCTCTAAAGTTGCTTTCATTAATGGTATCGGTTATTATGTTTATTATAATTAATTTTAATTATATTTTTGTTATAAATATTATTTCATATTGTTAATTTAGTTTATAGATTTAGGACTAACCCAAATCTACTAATCTAGACGAGCCAACTATAATTTTTACACAGTGCAGTAGTTCTTACTTTGACACCGGCCTTAAATAAATGAATTTATTACTACAGTGGAACAATGTTGGTTAGAATATTTAATATGTCATCTTTTATTTGTTTATTTTTATCATTTCTCATTTTGTTTTATTGTTTGTTAGTTTTTATTGTTTTTAATTTTATTTCTATGTTTATTAGTTTTTTTATTAGCCTTTGCTCTTTTAATGTATCGATAACACTGTTAAGAGTATATTTGTCTGACATGCTGACATAATTATGTTATAAAGCTGTATTATGTCAAACTTTATTTATGTCTGTCAGTTCCTGATAGTAAAGTATTGGCAACTGTACTTCAAAACAAGAAGCTTCTGTTGTAGATACATTAACTGATAAATACGAACAGTCAGTTACATCCACCAGAGCGTTCTATCTTCTTCTGACGTTTTATAACAAATTTACTCGTTCTATAGCTGCTAGAACAAATGTAAACTATATTGTGTGTGTGTACTGTCTTCTACGTAAACATAGAAATCTCTAGATTACTTAGCATATGTCGATTTAGGGTATTTTATGTTCAAACTAGATGTGTTATAGGTATACTTGTATATTGACCGATATGTACAAAAGTAAAGTTGGGATATGTTTTAAAATATTCCGTTTATTTAATCAATTTTGTACGTCAAGTGACAATTACAATTTTTATGAGAATATTTTAAAAATGTATTCCTTTTTTTAGAGGCGTTTACGATAAAAACTTCTAAATCGATCGATCTATAGACAAGGCGTAAATGTATCTTAGTTTTATTTCAGATGTAAAAGAAACTAAACTTAACGTATCATTAAAATATATGCGTAATTTCTTATACGCTCGCACTACATACCTTCATGTCTAAACAACAGCATCAACAACTCTTCTCGTGCCAGTGGCTCATCAAGTTTCCTAATTGCTTATACATGTGAGAAACAGAGCGTATGGCGTTTCATTTTATTTTCTGTAGTTGCATGTATTTTTTTTATGGCATGGATAGATTAGATTAAAGAAAACATTGAAAAAACTTAACGCTATCAACATACACATTAGTGCAAATATTATAATGACTTCTGACGGATAAAATCATGAAGTTGCGGATTAAAATTGTATCAACATTTGGTTCTTTAGTAAACTGTGTTATAGAAAACGAACGCCAGCTTTGTCTCAAACAAAGGAATTATGGAATCGCTCTTTTAGTAACGGAATTTTTTGACAAATACTGTTTACACGACAAAGTACCCAGTACCAAATTGTCAGAGTCAGTAAAGAAAAAAAAAACTACCTTTACCACACACGTATCTGGTACAATCCATGTAGAATCGACGTAACTAATGATACATGCTCGATACAGGCCGTGTAGAATCAGAGTAACTAATGAGGCATGCTCGATAGATATAAGCCGTGTAGAATTAATATAACTAACGAGGCATGCTCAGTACAGGCCGTGTAGAATTGGCGTAATTAAAATTACTCTTCAGGTAAATTGTATCACTGATGCTAGTAAAACAAAAAAATATGAAAAACAGCATGCTCGAAAGATATAAGTCGTGTAGAATTAACGTAACTAATGACGCATCCCTAGTACAGTCTTTGTAGAATCGGCGTAACTAATGAGGCATGCTCAGTACAGGACATGTAGAATTAGCGTAACTAATGAGGCATGCTTGATAGATATAAGCCACGTAGAATCAGCGTAAGGATTGAGACATGCTCCGTACAGGCCCTGTAGAATCAGCGTAACTAATCAGGCAGTTGGAAGTTATATATATTACTGACTGTTGGTACACAGTTTGTTTATCATAATATCATGGTCATGTCAGAGTAGGCATCAATGTAGTGTAACAAAGAGCTTAGGACTTACGTACAAGTAAAACCAAGTTGAGTCAATACATGTCTTGATTATTACAGTCTCTCGCTACGAGGTCGTTCGAATTGACCGACCTCGTAACTATTTTGTACTTGTGCATTTTACAGTGTAAATTAAATTTTAACATTGAAAGTCGTGTAGGGATGATATGTGCATAGCTGTATCATCCCTATATTCTTGTTTGCATTCTTTTTTTAGCACTGCCATCCCTACATCATTTTACGTTTACAAACCGTTTTTTATCATTTGTTAAATATTGTAATGTGTCAATACAGTATTGACCACAACATCCTAGGGTTTATCACTGAAATTGTAGAGGTGTTGGTAAGACACTGGACACAGCTTGTAAAAGTTTATTACAAAAAAAATGTAGATTTAATCGTTATCTTTTAAAAGTTCTCCGGATCTTTTACCTATACTTTTACAACAATATAATAAGTAATTACATAGAATTGATCGCATAGCGTTGAAATTATTCCCGGGGGAGGGTGGGGGGATTGTAAGGTCACTTGATATCTTTTTTTTTTCTTTTTTGCATACTAGGTGCTCTAAGAAGATTATTTTGCAATGAACTTATGGAGACAGTATAAAGTGTTTTAAGTGTCTAGATAAATCACTTAAAAAGAAGACGAAGAGGTCTCAGTGTTTAAACGTCGAGGTAATAAAATGTAGAATATGATTGTTAGTTGCTCATGCTTTGGTTGTGGCGGATATTGGTGATTGATAGCCTTCTCTCTAGTCAGTACTTGAAAATTATACTTGAACATTATGGGTGTCTGATCTACTTGTTTAGTCATGTGTGCATAAGATGTCGTTGAGATTGAAAGTAACAATACAAATATTACTTGCTCATGCACCGAATATTCTATATAGCCAGCTCAATCTGTATTTAATGATGGCAGTTATCCATTAAGGTCCACTTCATTCATCTGAGTATGAAATAACTTGTGTATAAGAAATTATGTATTCTCTTCTTGAGTTGCCATGCAAATAAATTTACACTGTGAGTGAACGTATAAAGTAGTTCGTACAATTTGCTTTTTTCCTGTTATACTGAGTAATTCTGAAATATCTCTCAAAATAAAAATGTAATACCTATCAATCTAATTCCATAGCTGCATTATGACAGTATTAGTACTTACTCCTAAATTGTTATTTTTTGCAAATTCTACAGACTTAAATTAGTATTTTATACTGTTTTTACTAAATCCTTAGAATAAACAATATCCACTCGTTGAGAGTTCCCTTGTAAGTTCTACAAGCTTGAGGGTTTATAATGGACAAGTGCAGACAGCCCATTGTATCGCTTGGTGATAAACCAAACAAACAATATTCAACTGTTGAGAATTTCTCAGTGACTCAGCTGTAAGCTTGAGGGTTTATAATAGATCCGCACAGACACCTCATTGTATATTTTGGTGCCAAAACAAATAAACAAACTATATTCAGTTGTCGAGAGTTCCGCATGCCTCAGCTGATCTATCGGAAAGATGACCTTCGTTAAAAAGTTTTCTTCAGAAATCATTCAGGTTACGAATTGCCTTTTTTTTAAACCATGATTCCTCCATTTTTTTATTTATACTTTTAGATTTCCTACTAGAAAGTTTTTGAATAAAGAAAGACACTAGGGACACCTCATCAGGCGTGAAGGAAAGGTAGAAATAACAATATTCAAAAGACCACCATAAATAAATATTTCACATGTAAAAAAAAATATCTGACACGTCGTTTCTAATAGCTTTTTTCCTTCTCTCCTTCTTTTAACTCCTGTTTATTCGGATCACTGTTCTTGAACACTACTTGCTTATAAACATAGCTATATGTGAAGAAATACAATACAGGGTGAGGTAAAGTCGGTTGTCCCTATATCTATATCTATATATATACACACACATATATATGGTATAAATTTAGTAGCAGTTTCTTGTTGCTATACTTTTTTAGCAATGGATGTTAAATCCCATTCCTAATTTTATCGAATGTAATATAATTTAGTCAAATAGCAAATGAGGTTGTGATTTGTTACGCGTATTTAGGGACAACTAACATTTGCCCCACATTATATTATCAATGTAGGGCATTCAGAGTGCCCTTTTATTGTATATACTTTATTACTCATTAAACTTTAAACATATGCTAAGAATCTTGCAATTGAATTGACTAACAGTCAATTTATCCCAAACTTAGTCACAGTATACAGATACGTATCAATAGATAAACACAAGCTACGTGTGCTCATAGCTTCAGGTATCTATTATGTTTTATTTGCAAAAACACATGCACAGAGTAAGGTCAGGTCAATGGCCTGTCTGAAATACAGTCCCGATTGGTATTTGTCTAGCGAGACATACCTTGTCTGAGAAATAGCGTTTCATGAACATGACCTGGCAAACTATATAGACACATTTCGGCTGTTTTTTTGTGTGCTTTTTTCTTTATGTAAAACAACAAATTATCATTCCTTTGTATACAGTTTTATTTTCACGTTGAGTAATGGGAACTGAAGAAATTCTGAAACATAAGATGCCACGGTAAGACAATACGTTCTCGAGTTTCCACAAAACGAGGTCTCTTGTGACGTTTATTGTTGTTTTACATTCCGAAATGACTGAAATATTTACAGAGGTTACGTCTCAAATCGAGTTCCCTACCCTTGGGAGAATATCCTATACATGCTCCACAGATTCTGTCTTATCTGCAAACCTCATGTTCTGTGATAGAAAAGAACAAAATATTGCAAGTGGCCTGATCTTCCAGTTTTTTTTTTTTTAGTTTCATGTTATTCTAAGGTAATCAAAATGGACCGAAAGTGAAGAAAGAAAATGTAAACAGGTAATTAAATTGTGCACCTTCAACGCTGTTCTTTTTTTATTTCGACTTATTCCGATTTACTCGAGGTTTATTTTGATACTAAAGGAAGAGATTAATAAATTCAACAAGTGATTAGTTTTTTGTTTATTGGGTTATCGTAAACAAGTTAATGAAATGAGAAAAATTAATAACAATGTATGCTACTTCCTTTACGAAAGAAATATAAATATAGGATCTAAACTTCTGATTTTATTATGTTAATTGAAATGCAGGAAGTACTGTTATTTATTTAAAAAAGTGTTTCAGTGAAAGTCATTTGTCTAAAGCTTTGACTAAATTTTGAGCCAAGATTATTATGGATTTTGATAAAGCATGAAAACAGTAAACACGAGAATACAACATGCACGAGTAATTACTGTAGGAAGTTTAGTTAATTCTGTTTACAGTAACATTGGGAGCCAAATCGTGAAGGCCGTTTGTAAAGTGGCTTTCAGTCATGTACTGATAACAACTGAAAGTAAACCAAGGTTAAAACGAAAACCTTTTGTCTCATCTGCCCCAGTTAATAAGCGACAGAAAGGGAAGTTAATTGGCCGAAAGCAATGCTATTAATTTACCTCACTTAGTGGAATGTTTTCCCGGGCTTCATAAGCCAGCCATTATGTGTGCATTGTCTTCGTATCCTAAGTGATTCAGCGGGAAATGTAACATTCTGCCTTTTCTTTCGATTTTTCTTATCCAGATTTGCTTAATTAAAATGTGTAAAGTTTGATATCATTTTTTATCATACTTATGTTTATGACTCGGTTTACTCCTGAAAACTACATAGTTTTCCACTTGCTACACTAGTCCTGAATGCACTCTGTTTTCAATAATCCACTGTTAACTGTCTTTCTACTCGAACTATTTTTGTTCGTATAAAGAGTTTTGTTTGTTTGCAATTAAGCCCAAAGCTACACGATGGGCTATTTGTGCTCTGCCCACCACGGGTATCGAAACCCAGATTCTAGCGTTGTAAGTCCGCAGACATACCGCTGTGCCACTGGGGGCCGTATAAAGAGAATGAGCAGGTAAGCAAATAATTTGTGTTTTTGTTTGAAGTTTCTATATAAACTTTCTGGCGATCACAAGTTCAAAGCTCTGGAACACCCTGCATGTTACATAAAATTAAAATCTAAGTTGTTTGTTTACACATTAAAAATAATGGACCGTAACTCTTTATTTGTTCTTTCAACTTAAAAATAATGGATCTTAACTTTAATATGAAATACAATGATTCAAGATTTAAATCCTAAATTTAATTAATTAATTTGCGTACTTTTTAATATAGTGATATAACATATTTTTATTCTCAACATTTATACTACAATAAGCTAGCAGACAACCTACTCTTACCCGGCAGGCATGACGTTGTAGCTTTATTGTCTTCGATATTTACAGGTTAAGCATAGAAAATTAACTTGAAAAAATTATGACCTCTTAACTTTTAATTTTGGAATGACAATAATGCATTTTCACAGCTATATAGTTTTAAAAGTTAAAAGTTTGCTAATTTCTTAAAACTTGGTCCGGCATGGCCAGGTGGTTAGGGCATTCGACTCGTAATCTCGTAATCGACTCGTAATCCCCGTCACACCAAACATGCTCGCCCTTTCAGCCTTGAGGGCATTATAATGTGACGGTCAATCCCACTATTTGTTGGTAAAAGAGTAGCCCAAGAGTTGGCGGTGGGTGGTGATGACTAGCTGCCTTCCCTCCAGTCTTACGCTGCTAAATTAGGGACGGATAGCGCAGATAGTCCTCGTGTAGCTTTGCCCGAAATTCAAAAACAAACAAACAATCCTTAAAACTTAGTTACTTCGTTGAAAGACTGCCATTTACAAGTTAAAGTAAAAACTATATATATATATAATAACTAAATAATAAGTCCGAAGACATACCGCTGTGCCACTGGGGGGCTCTGGACACATTCGAAAATACTAATGCCTGAATTGCTTATCTGCAAGTACTATAGCACGCTAGTAGACTCATATTAATTAGTATTGATTCCGACCATTAGTCTAGATCGAAAAAATGAATGGTCCACAAATGTCTCTGTGTCTGTATAATATATGTCAACAAAAGCTCATTTCTAACGTGTTTCAAATCACATAAGATATATCTCTGGTCGAAGTTTAACTAACGGTGTTCTGTGTGTCTCAGAGCTCACCGGTCTTAAAAGAATGGGTTTTTATTACATTATAACATTCTTCTCTGTTTTGATGAGTCAGTCGTTCAATCACGAGAAGCTTTATCAGAAACCGTAACAGGCTCAACATTCATTCTAAAATTAGTTACAACTATCTTTTTCATGCGACATTCTTTTGACCTTTTTTTTTTTTATACAAATCTCTTGTTTGATAAATGCTCAAATACGCCCTATTAATGTGTTAAGGAACATATATTAGTATTAAAAGACGTTTTATTTATGTTTACAATACTAATTTTATACTGATTGCAGTGGTCTTAATACACATAAATAAAAAAAAACTGTAGTGGCGGAATGATAACGTTGGCAACATGCCAAAATCTGTGATGTAGAGCTCATTCGGTAGCTAGATGGCGCTTTTCTACCAGACTTGTTTTTTTCAGGTATAAGCAACATAAATTTATCAGTAGCAAGTTATAGGTAGACGGTAGCGGAAGCTTGTTTATTAAAGTTGCTACAATCACCAGCATAGACAAGGTGAATTTTACTGAATAACGCAAAAACCTATTATGTTTTTATTTCTAAAATGTGTGATTGATAAAAAAGAAATTGAAGTTTTTACATATTTATTGGTGATCTGCTGCATTAATACTTCAAGGTTTTTGTAAACAAAAACTTGGCCATGGATAATTGCAACTTGGAGAACCTGTCGCAAAATGGTGAGAATTTATCAATAAAATGATATTTGTAATTAAAAACGTTTGGGAAATATCAAGTGTTGTATGTATGTGTGTACATCTTTGTTCAAAGTGTATAATGTGGATAAGTAAGATAATTTAGTAATGTTAACCAGAAGGTGTTACAATTTAAAATGTATTTGCAAACATAAGTTAGCAGCTTTGCGACATCATCTATGTAGAAAAGGTTTTCCAAAAAAATGCTCAATTAAAGATATATACTAAAATAATTTGCACACGATGTTTATGATGAGGACAAAAGTTTTGCAATCAGAAGATAGTCACGTGAAAATGAGCAATGCCTATAATATTTGATATAAATAGATACCACTAATACAATATCAGAACTTCAGTTAATTTATAATTTTAATACAATTTTCCAATACTCGATTTGTAAATCTCTTCTTTTACTGCAGCTTTAATATGTTTTGTAAAAACGGTATCTTTAGTTCTATTCTTTCATTATTTAATGTGTTATAAAATGTTTTATAAGGAGTTAACCTAGTTTTAGCTATAGATTTAATATTAATAAAAGTACACGAACAGTTGTTTTTCATTGTGAATTGTGACATATATGAAACATAATTTTTCACCAGTAAACTTTCATAATATATTCGTGAATGTTATATATATTGTTAGTTACTTTTGTAACTCAGTAAATAGATTGTTGAAATTTACAAAAGAACCGTGTTTGTAGCAAAGACGTACTGAAGCATATATATAATTTCAACATAAGGTAAATGACCTATTTATTGTCGCTGGCTAGTTTTTATAATATAACTATAACAAGTCTTTACAATGCAGCGCCGATGAATAAAATATATTTGTTTTTAAAGTTATAAAATCTGTTTGAAAAGGGATAAGTTAAGCCTGAGTTTTATGCTGTTTCTCAAACCTTTTTGTTGTTACGCCTATTTTTATTTTTTTTATTTTTGTTTTGTTTTATATGTCTTACCTTTTGCTATTAGCTGGAAAAAGTATTTACTATCGTGTAGAATCTATTTAGATCGGTTTTGCTCAGTTGTTTCTCTTTTTTACAATAAAAGAACATTATATAAAGAAGAAAAGAAACAACTTGTTTTCCTCTGACTAGTCAGACGGCTGTAGAATATCAACTTTACAAATAGCAAGATTTTGAAATCTACCGCAGGAAACTCACAGAATAGCGCACGAGTTTGGGCAGGTTTTGAGAATATAAGCTGATTAAATGTAAGGAAATATTGTAGATTCTTCGCAAGGCTAAACTGTCCGGTTCTTAGAAAATAACAACACATTTATACGATTAACGTCCTTGTGCACTGCTTTTAGTGAAGAAAAAATAAGAAATGTTTCAGTGGAATTCTAGGCAGAGTAGATATAGTGGGTTTGAAAATTTTGATGCACCGCAGTTCATTATAGTTCTCAAAAATAAGAAGCATAATAATTTATATGACATATATTTATATATTTCCTTTCTAAACACACTAATAAAAACCGTGCATTTAAAATGAATTAGGAAAAATACCCCCTAAAAATATCTACCCATGAAAAATAAATGACTTAGAAATGACACGTTTTTTTTCTATTTGAGCGCTCTCACCTACTGTTTTTGTTATGATGTAACAAGTTGCTGGCGTTTTATATGATGTTGTTATAGTACGTATAATATAATATTGAATATGTTTGCACTTAATTAGTTTGATATCTTCGACTTAGAAAAAAAGGGGGGAACAATTGCTATAATATGAAGACTCGGAACTAAACGTTAGGTGATATTTTCTCCTTTTTGGCGTTGAGTAATCTTCGATTGTATGGAAAATATAAAGATATTTTATCCACCTCACGACATTCAATTAAAACGCCCCACAACTACAATAGTTACAAGTATTATCTTATTAATGCACATACATATATATAAAACAGCGAACTAACGTTTATCGTTTTCGACATATTAAAAAAAATGTTTAAAATTTGTTACTTAATTAGAAAATAATATATTTCTAATTTCTTTGGTTTTGGAACTTCAATTGGCTTCACCGTTTCCTCTTAACGTAATTTAGTTAATCAACTTCTCCATTTGCCTTGTCTACACACACAATATATTATTCTTATCATGTAATACATAAAATGATTCGTAGCAGAAAAATAAGAAGCATGATATGTTTTCTAAACTGATAAGAATGGGACAGAGATTTAGATGAAAAACTGATTTGCTTTTATCCAACTAATGCACTATAGGATTTCACTATAAGGCGGAATCATATTTATATGTGGCAATAACTTAGTTAAAAAAGAAAAAGAAAGCGTGCGTGCCACCTAATTGATGTGAGTTGAAATATATGTCAAGGTGAATTTGTCTGAAAATTCATGAGTTAAAAACTCTTACATTGCTCTAATCAAATTAGGCATTGTAGCAAGGCAACATTAAAAAATATATATTTAATTATATGCTGATATTATATAGAAACAAAATATATATGATTCGCTTAAAGATATTAAACTAGAATTAAAAATCTATCACGTAGAAAATTCACTGAAAATAAATTTACCTTATCAGATAAAATAAAACTAATCCTCAGTGAACGCTGTTGAATAATGTTGTAATCGATTTTAGAGTAGCGTGTTAGTTAATTGGCTGTTGTTTGATCTTTTTTGACATTCTACTTTTACTTAAACTGTCACAGTGTGTTCACTATTTTCATGATATTTTTCAGTTGTTGCACTAACAGTTTTAATTGCCCCCAGTGGTATGTCTGCGGACTTACAACGCTAGAAACCGAGTTTCGATACCCGTGATGGGCAGAGCACAGATAGCCCTTGTGTAGCTTTGTGCATAATTAAAAAAAATACTTTTAATTAATATGCCATACATATAATTATTATACTTGTTTCACACTTAACTGAAGGGTTATGACCTGGAATTTTTTTTCAAATTGCAAAGTGCAAGATTTTCAATTATTTTAGCATCTGTAAACACTACTTTAGATTTAATAAAATTATGAAGGTTTTATATTATTTTATATAATGTCACTACACTTGTATTCAGACACCTAACGTTAATCAAGTAATGTATCTTATTATACAACGTATTACAACTAAGTAACGTTTTGTGTATGTTAAAATCCGTATGTTACTTGGTAATTCACTGGATGTCTGTTAGGCCCAAAAGCCTTTTATAGACACGTTTATTCTCCTTAGTGTAAAAAAAAATCGCAACCATTTTAATACCATTAGATGTCAACACTCAGTGACAAAATAAATGATAAGGGACCATATTCTAGTGCAGAATGCAAGCTGGTGACGTCTGTAAGGTAACAATGCTTAAGGAGTCTTCACTCTTCACAAGGGCGGGTATATGTTGACAAAGTGTGGGAGATAATAAATATAGTAACAAAACATTGTATTAAAAAAACAACCAAAATGTGGTTAAATCTAAATTAAAGCTTTTCGTGATTCGTTTTCAAATTGGTTGCTGTCTTTGAAAAACTGTAGTGTGTGCGAATTTATATAAATCTCTGGTCTCGAAGCTAAGTGTCGTGATTTACTTTTCACTACATCAAATTCCTGTTGAACCAAGGTCAGGCATTTCTTGCTACTTGGCAAAAGCACCTTGTTTTTCTAAGTTTTACTTCGTATTTGTTTACAAGTAGACTTCAAATACCTGGACTTTTTACATGCTATTATTAAGGTGTACATATGTGTGTATATATATATCTATACTAAGGTGTGTCACTACACGATGTTAAGCTTATGGCTATGTTTCTTGTATAGTCAGAGAATGTGGAGGTGTTACATTGATGTTTATAGTTGCCCAATTTCCGCCGCGCCAATTACAGTAAACAAGTTCATGCACGCCGTGAAAGCTGTGAAGTGGTAAATTATGAGCGCGGCATATTTAGAAAGCTTCCCACTTACCTTTCAAATGCACGTCAACAACGATGTACAAATTCAAAATTGCTCTATATGACAAAAATAGGTGGCTACTAATGAAATATTTTCATAAGACAAAGATAGATGGCTACTAATGAAATATTTTCATAAGACAAAGATACATGGCTACTAATGAAATATTTTCATAAGAGAAAGATAGATGGCTACTAATGAAATATTTTCATAGGACAAAGATAGGTGGCTACTAATGAAATATTTTCATAAGACAAAGATAGGTGGCTACTAATGAAATATTTTCATAAGACAAAGACAGATGGCTACTAATGAATTATTTTCATAAGACAAAGATAGATGGCTACTAATGAACTATTTTCATACGACAAAGATAGGTGGTTACTTAATGTCATAAGTTAGAAAGTTTATTTGGACACATTTCATATTTACTGTTTGTTGATTGTTAAGAGCAAAGGTACAATGGGTTAACTTTTCTCTGCCTACCGTGGGTAACGAAACCCGATTTTTAACGTTTTAAGCTCTCAGATTTATTGCTGAATCACTGGCAGTTATTTTGGGATTTGATCGGTTATTCTCATTATTTGACCTAACAGAACTATATAAGTAAAATTTTTACAATAACAGAAATTTTTATCATATGATATACGATTTCTTATGCTTGGATGAACAACGAGACAGAGAAGGTTTTTTTTCTCATATACTTCTATCATGCTGGTTTTACTTTTTATTATCCACACTACGAGATCATTTCGGTAGTTTAAATTATTTTAGGAAATTCGTTCGTTTTTTTTTAGATGTTAAAGTCCTTTCAGAGAAAAAATATTTGATATAAAATATCTTTAAACTGGAAATGAAGAATAACTAACTACAAGGGCTATTTACGTTAGTGAAATATCAAAGGCCGAAATGTTTTAAGACTTTTCACAAGTATTTGACTTCTAGAAGAATCTTCCTTTATATTCTTTGCCGAGAGTGGGTGGGTGCATTTCACAGATAGAGATTTCGGATCTTTTAATTACAATGTGTAATTGTGTTTCTGCCTTAAATATTTCCAACAGCAAATCCGCTAAATACTAACAGTAATTTTGTAAATTTTATAACCTCCCCCCTCCTTTTTGTTATTTCAGTTAATAAAATGGCATTCTTGCTGGAGTAGATGTCTATTTTCTTTAAGTAAACTCAAAACGAATCTAAGTACTTAACTATTTTGATATTTTTGATGATCAAAGCCGCTGTATATCTATCTATACAGTTCTAAATCCTTTTAGCGATACGTTTCCCTGGAATCTCAAACTACACGTGTATCGTTGTTTATTAAACAAAAAAATAAATTAAAAGTTCATACATTTTAACATGTGGGTAAAAGTATTTATATGATTATCCACCTTTACGATGGGAAAGATCAAGATTTACATAATAAAACTACCAATAAATCTTTGTTTCTTTTGAATTTTGCGCAAAGCTACACGAGGGCTATCTGCTCTAGCCGTCCCTACATTTGAAGTGATAAACAAGATATCACCTATCGCCAGTGGGATTGATCGTCGCATAATAATGCGTCCCCGGCTGAAAGAGCAAGCATGCTCAGATGGAGATTCGATCCCGCGACAAACAGATAGCGAATCGAGTGCCATAACCACAAGTAGATTTTTAATGAACATTACACTGTGATCACAGTCTGAATTTCAGAATTTAAGTATTCTCTGTAGTCTTGCCGTTTTTAATAATCTTATTTTTTATCACAGTACTGCTCTATGGCAAACAAATGATATTAATTGAAATAACTATAAACTGTTTAGTTTTTATTTATTTCAATTAATATCATTTGTTTGGCATAGAGCGGTATTTAAAGTAGTTTTCATTGAATATTAATAAAATACATTTGAATATTAAATCTTAAAATTGTACCCGTATATAATTGATAGATTTCGGTAACAATCCAAAAAATTACCAAATTCAAAATGTTTCAAAATCTGATGATGAGTAATCCATGTAAAACTTTTCTATTGTACTTATGTACCTATATTTACATGATTTCTGAACAACTCGCAATATGTTTGATAAAAATAATTGAGCTTTTGCAAGCAGACATTCATTGTAACAGAATATAAACGAAGAAAATAATTTCGACAATGTCTTGAGGGGCTCTAAACAAATAAGGCTAAAGGGTTATTTTGGGTTGTCAGACTTAAATGAACTGACTTACTTGAAGAATGGTGTTAACATTCAAAGAGTCATTGAAGAGAATAATCTTAATTCAGATCGTCTAGATTTTGAAATTTAAGTAGCTGTATGGGGATCTCAGAACTAAGTTTATGGACTTGCATGAAATTTGGCAACGATATGTATGAGATTTTTAATTATAAGCATTTCTGCTTAGATTTTCATATGTGATGTCCGTAATGAGGAAAAGATCACGGGATTTTGAGAGTTTACAGGATTTGCTGTATGGATTTACTTGGAATTGAGAAAAAACCCCATCTAAATCATCTTTTAAAAAAGTATTACAGTGTTTTTCGTAGTTGCTGTTTCCCGTGAGTTTTCTCGGGTCATTCAGTAATTCGTTTGTAAACAAAGAGAACTATGAATGAATGTAGCTTTTGAACTTTATGAGAAATGCCCTTTTAGAACCGCAAGTCTTGATCATTTCATGATCGTATTATGGCGGAACTGATAAATGTTAGTAATTAAATACGTTTCACTTGACCTTCCAAGCTTTTAATATTTAGTTACTTCAATCAAATTCTAGGTATGCATCTTAGGCACTGACAGTATTGTGAATCTGGTTGTATTTTTATAACTGATCGATAGTAGACCCTCAGCCGTTTTCTATATGTCTAAATTATGAACAATGTTTTGATTTTTTCTTCATTATATTAAGTGTTACTGTTAATTAGAAGAAGCTTATTTAGAGTAGAATAATTCGGATAATCATGATTTTAAATATTTATGTTTTTATTCTCCATTGGTGGTAGAGTAACGACCTCTTCTATATTCAATATGTTATATCTAAATGTCACAATCATGACAATTGCGCACTAATAATATTTATTTCAACGTTACAATAAATTGATGAAACGTACTCTTATGTATAATTTCATCGTTTTAATCTACGTCAGGTGTTTCGTTTTTTTTCTGTGAAACAAAAATTTCCAATTTTGATTTTGATTTCATGGTGATACTTCTATATAAAGTTATATAGATCACGTTAATTTACAGTTTTCTCATTTGATAATATATTTTTCTACTGATTCGTAATTATTAGACTAATGGACTTCTGCTGTCTTGACGAGATTTCCGTTTAAGCAGAAATTAGTCAGTATTGCAAGTTCCACTAATGATTATTCATAAAACTTATGTCAAGTGAAAAGAAAAGTAACACCGACATAAATATGCCCTCCAGTGACACAGCGATATGTCTGCGGACTTACAACGTTAGAAACCGAGTTTCGATACCCGTGGTGAGCAGAGCATAGATAACCCTTTGTGTAGCTTTGTGCTTAACTTCAAACAAACATAAATATCACATTTTAATTTTCCATTGAATGTATAAGTCACGTCTATTACATGTTGAAAACAGAAGTTCCCTTTTTAAATAATATTATCATTTTAATTTTATCTTTTTATGTTATTAAAGATTCACACTAGCACAATGACAATACATGACAGCGAGTTGTTGACAGGTGATGTAGAAATCAAGAGATAACTACTAAGTATTGCAACAACGGAAGATGCGAAAACATCTTCTGCAAATAACAAAATCAACTCGAACAGCAAAGGAAAGGTTCAAACCCTTGTGTAAAACAAGAAATAAGGTATTTATTCTTTACATAAGATTACCTGCTGGGGTCTTTTTTATTTAATGTTCGAAATATCAGGCTGTTGGGCAGAGAGGGTGGTATGAAACTTCTTAGTCCAATAAAGTAAGAAAGAATTATGTACAAGCCATAATTTTGAAGGCAAACCCAAGTTCTATCGTGGTATCCCACAATCCTATGTTACCTCCGTCAATGATTATTTTCATTATATATATATATATTCAAAAGGAGATTAGCTCCCAGTTCATAATAACTTATACAAACCATTGCATTACTCCTACTCTTTTAGTTGGGTTTGACCTAACTCATGGAAGAGATGACGTGACCAAGTGAGTATAAACATTATGGAATGACCACTGCGGCAAGTAATCTTAACCCGAGGGGAGGATTACCACAAGTTTATGATTACTGATGTTTTAATGGTAGGTATAAAATAACAAGTACATTAGACAAGCATAAAGCAGCAAAATTCGTGACTTAGAATACTTGACACAAGCAATTTTCGGTTTAAAATGTATTTTAACATTCAAAGCTATCATTGCATACTTAGTTTAATTATGTACATTGAATAACTATCAAATAATATTAGGTAGTC
>NW_013668798.1:74708-75681 GCF_000517525.1 Limulus polyphemus
CCTCTTTAACACCTTCCAGATTTGCATACGTTTTCCCATTAAGATGGTGTTCCAGCGAACGAAAAAGATTGTAATCTGAGGGTGCCATATCTGGAGAATATGGTGGGTGGGGGAGAACTTCCCAACGCAACTCCATAATCAAACGTCAAACGTGCCACACGTGGACGTGCATTGTCGTGGAGAAAAAAGAACACCTTTCCGATTGACGAGTGAAGGGCATTTCTGATGAAGGCTTGATTTAAACGTTCCAGTTGCTGACTGTAGATCTCTGCATTGACAGTTCGTTGTGGATTGAGGAGTTCGAAATGAAGTACTCCTTTGATGTCCCACCAAATACAAAAGCATTACTTTCTGCGGATTGAGTCCAGGTTTTGTGGTTGGAAGTGGTTTTTTTTTTTGTCTAGGACTGAACCCTTGTTTTTGGTGTTTAATATTCGCATAGAGAATCCATTTTTTATCACCGGTGACAATTCTGTCCAAAAATGGTTCACGCGCAGAAGAGACGAAGCAACGTTCATATATTGGAAACGATGATCATCGGAGAGTTCGTGAGGCACCCAAACACCTTCTTTATGGAGTTTTCCCATATTCTTTAGGTGTTTATATATTGTTTCATGAGAGATATACAATTTCAGTGCCATTTCACGAGTGTGTTGCCTTGGGTTAGACTCGTCAGAGCATCAATATCAAATCCAACATGTCCGCCCCTGCCATCACAGTTTTTAAGGCTTAAGTCACCTGAACGAAATTTGCTGAACCATCTTTGACACTTAGGAACGTTCAAAAAATTTCCATAAACTTCTTTGATATTCTTTGTGGCTACAGAGGTGTTGTTTCTCTTCTTGTATTCAAACAGCATTACATGCCGAATGTGTGTCTCGTCGTGTACCATCACTATAAAGGATTAGAGTATACTGTTACGTCTCCGTTTGTTAATTAACTTTCCGTAACTTCGTTCTGACGAAACTTAAGC
>NW_013668798.1:76652-83943 GCF_000517525.1 Limulus polyphemus
TCCCTTTTTCATCACTAGTGACAATTCTGTCCAAAAATGGTTCACACACCAGAAGAGACGAAGCAACATTCACACATTGGAGAGTTTGTGAGGCACCCGAACACCTTCTTTATGGAGTTTTTCCATATTCCTTAGATGTTGATGTATTGTTTTATGAGAGACTTGCAATTTCAGGGCCATTTCACGAGTGTGTTGCCTTTGATTAGACTCAACAAGCGTCTTCAGAGCATCAATATCAATTCCAACATTTCGGCCCCTGTCATCACAGTTTTTAAGATTAAAGTCACCTGTACGAAATTTGCTGAGCCATTGTTGACACTTGTGAATGTTCAAAACATTTTCATAATCTTCTTTAAAATTCTGTATAGTTACAGTTTCCCTTCTTGTGTTCAAACAGCATTACATGTCGATTGTATATCTTGTTGTGTGCCATCAATGTAAGGGATTAGAGTATACTAAATTTTACATATTATACAGGCTATACTAACATGACGTTTAGGCAATTCGTTCAACTATTATATGTGATGTACATTTTTTCGTTTTGGAACACTTTCATTAACCACATTCGACATTAATTTCTTGACGACCTAGTATTTCAATTTGTTGCATTCATTTGGCTAAAAAAGAAAAGAGAAAATTAGCTAATTACTTTTTATCTTGAAAGTTCGAGTATGATTGCCTTCATATTACTCTAAAACATTACCAGGTCTACTGCTGGTAAGATCTCCTTATACCTGTATGTACTCGTAGGTTATAGGTTTTTTTGTTTTTAAATGTTTCTTATCAGGTCAATTACTACAGACAGGGGGCACTTCTATTATTTTAATACAATAAGCTGGTGGTACACGTATTCAATATGTACATATAAAGAGCGAGGGAAAAAGAGTATTGCATATATGTGCATAAGTAGCCTCAGGCATTTTTACGACACATGTTTATTTTCAATTAAAGTTCTACGTTTTCTCGCCTTTAAAAGGAGATCTCCGGTTTCAAACACCTTCACAGAAATGTGAATATGTATGTGACACACAAAAAACAAGAAAACCGGCCATCTCTTTCGTAAACTTCCTTCAGGACTTTAAATGGCCTAAATTGTATACATAAACATTGCAGTTATCGTACCTTATAGTTGCAACATATGCCAGAGCTGAACAGCCCACAAGAACGTTTGTATCACTTGATTGATAATTGTATGAGCAAAGTAAAAAGCATTTTATAACGATATAATTGTGGTGTATTTATACCTTTGCTTAGGAAGAACAAAGAAGCTTATCAATGTACAAAGTAAACAAAGGATTTATGCCAGAAAGTAGATCTTTATTATGACAAAACACACATTTTGCTTGTTATTCTTTATGGCTAATGACTATGATCAGTATGTAGAAAGATACGTGCAAGCTTAGAATCCCAAGTATTTTGCAGTTGATATTTAAGGTTTATTAGAGAAAAATGTACTGTAAGTTCCGTCTGAAAGTATCAACTACATTAGTGTGTGATTTATTATAAGTTTTTGTTAAGTTTCCATTTTTTTTTAAATATAATAATACAATTTAGTTTATGATAGTTTTGATTCACGTCCTACTATTATATCCTAGCTTAAACATGTTTACGGACTCGTGGTGGGTCAGCGATAAGTCTCAAGACTTACGACGCTTAAATCCGGGATTCGAGTCTCCACGATGAACAGAGAGCAAATAGCCAATTGTGTAATTCTGCGCTGAAAAACAGTAACAGCAGCATATTTAGTACCTGTTGAAAAACTAACAGCAGCATATTTAGTACCTGTTGAAAAACAGTAACAGCAGCATATTTAGTACCTGTTGAATATTACAAAAATAAGAGCAATTTCACAGGATCCACAATATTAAATATTTTTATCTGTCTATTTTATTTTGTTCCTGATAATACGAACTATTTTTCAAGTTTCAATGCTTCAGTATCCTGTATGGTTCCTTTAGGATTCGGTTGCTATTTTCGCAAATAGAATGCTATCGCCCCCCCCCCCTCTCCTCCCGTAGCTCAGCCTTAAGTCTGGGGTTTATAATGCTAAAAATCTGGTTTCGATATCCGTGCTTGGCAGAGCTCATAGAGTCCATTGTGCAGCTTGGAGTATAACTACAAACAAACAAACATCATCGTTCCTCTCCAGTTATTTTACGAAAGTATGTAGGCAGTGGACTTTCAAATGAAGGACATTATTTCAGTTTTAAATGTAGACGTCGGTGAAATATTGTTAATAAATTTTTCGTAAATTGTAGGGTTGCTCAACTTACATAGAAATCTATCTTAAAGTCATGCCCCTCTGCTGATTTAGCGATGCTCTTTAAGATTTATAACGCTCGAATTCAGAGTTCGATCCATGCGGCTGACATAACACAGTCTATTATGTAGCTTTGCGTTAAGATAAGCTAACAATAACGTAAAACAATTTATAATTCTGAATAAAAACTTAGATGCAAAATACCAATATTATAATTTCTACGATATCTGATAAATTGATAAATGTGCAATCATAAATTTGGAGGTTTGTTTTTCTGGATACAATTTGAATCCTTCACTAACTTCAATTGCTGCTAATAACATGGTAAAATCGTAAAGGTTTTTAGTAACATCTATATGTACAATACACAGCAAGCTTCATTTTACAGGACTTTCATATCTTGTTATCAAATTACACTTTAAGATGTATAAATTTAGGTGTTTAAATAGCCTTAAATGGGGCTACATATTTCTAGCTTAATGATTACAAGTTTTTAGTTTTATCTTATATAATTCACAAATAAATAATATCAAATATATCTTGATTAGTGTGCGTAAGTGTAACACAAGAAAGCATTTAGAGATCTTTGTGAAACGTACTTCCTTCCCTTGTGTGCAATGATAACGAGTATATTTATGCGTGGAACAGTTTAACTGTAATGACTTATATAAATTGATAAAATATTACAATTCGCCAACTTAATCTAGTTAATACCGAAACCGTTGTCATTCAAGCAGTTGATGACGTTACTGGCGTCTTGATTAGTAATATTTCTATCGTATTCCATCCGGCTTGATGAGCCTTGGTATTGGATGAAAGGTCTTGTCGGCACTGAATATAGCAGATATAGTGTGGTTGATATATTATTACATTATTCTTTACGTTCACTGATAACTTCATATATGAGTAGTAATGATAGTAAATTAGTATTCTGCTAATATAGAAATTGATTGGCTACCCTACTGGGATTTCTCCCCATTTGTAAAACCCTTAATTTATTTGGATAAGCAAAATTGAATGATCACATGATGTGTCAGTCGATTGTTTGAGCCCTGTGAAAACAAAATTTAGTCATATGGCTAGTAGCTAGACAATGGGCAAGAGCAAGGATTTTTATAACTCTGAAAGGGGCATGATACAGGATGCTTATTTAGCAAGAGTGTCGTTACCAAAAATCGTTTCTTTGACTGACGGTTCAAAGACATTTGTCATTACAAGCTATCAACACTGAAAAACGAAAGGAAATATTTCTGCTGCTTAGAAAATTTAAGGGCACCAACTGTGATTTACTATTAAAAATTGGTTTGTATAGACTTGTAAAAGTTGACAAATGTTAATGATTCTTTAGGATTCTGCTACCTCCAACAGTAGCAACTGAAGAGCATTACACAAACATTCATATAACACCTAAAAACTAGTTTGAAAGTCGCTTCCTTCAAACAGGAAAATGTGGCTTCAGTAATGTTTAGAATACAAACTGTGAAGAGTGATTGATTGAAAGTCTGTGATGATGTGTGATTAGTTGTGGTTTCACTCTTTTGTGCACTGACGATAGAAAATAATGTAGAGAAAAATGCGTAAAGAACCTGACTGCTTGTGTTGTTCCAACAGTACAAACTGATGGTGATGGTGTAATGGTGAGGGGAAAATATTGTAGCATAGGTTATGTGTTTTGTTTTTTGTAGAAGGGTAAATACATTCAAAGTATACCTGACACTGTTGCCAATAATTTCTACCTCAAAATACTACTTTTCCTCCTGATGGACAAGGACTCTTGCAAGACAGTAATGAAACAACCTAACATGCTTGTTTGTACGAAATTGGCGTGAATCTCAATCCATTGGATGAACTTGTACGTGACATTCGTATTTTGAAGATCATAATTCTTGAGGGCAACAACTGAACAATACACACTCTGGTGCCTTGTATGGTAAATGTCACGCCGAGTCTACGCTATTATAGCAAGGAAAAAGGTCCTACCCAATATTAGTTGGTGGTCCTATTAAAATGGCCACTTAGTGTAATGATGGCACATTCTGCGGTACAAAGCAGGTGAAAACAAAAGTAAGTTTACTGTACAGTGCGCATGCGTCCGTTAATTTTGTTCAGTATTTTAGTCTAAAAATATGTGTAAGTTTAAAGGACAATTACACAAACACTACCATTGAAGGTTGATTTTTTTTTCTATTCTATAATAATCGTTTTCAGAAATTGGAGATAAATTGAAAGATTTTATGCACACACTACGTTAACTCCTTAGTTGCTATTAAATCATGGAAGTATCAATATAAACTGTGAATTTATTTTGTAACATAACTTTCCCTGTTGTTCTTAATATCAAAATTTCCATTGGTTTCACTTTTTTTTTTCGGAGGGGGTGGGGTCGTGTTGTTAGTTTTCCCTTATACATTTCGAAGGACATTGGTAAATCTTGAAGTCCATTACTGTATCTAACTCAGTTTATAGTGAGATACAATTAAGCAATTCGGATTATCATCTTACACACAGGTTAGGTCAGGGACAAATCTCTTTATGGCATGACACATTTTAAGTTGTC
Source organism: Limulus polyphemus (assembly GCF_000517525.1). Lineage (NCBI taxonomy): Eukaryota > Metazoa > Arthropoda > Merostomata > Xiphosura > Limulidae > Limulus > Limulus polyphemus. The sequence continues at coordinate 81,470 of NW_013668798.1, forward strand.
CTAAAAACACAGTGGATATGTATCACGAAACGTGTTTTATATAAACTTGCATCTGGGTTTACAGTTGTGGGTGTATAACTCAAAAACAATAAAGTGAACTTGTATATTAACAGTTTTTACCCAACTACTGTACTATAGCTGAAGGGTACTACTTTTTCATGTGATGATAGACCCTTAGCTATCAAACACTAAACGTACTTAAAAATATAAGTTTTTAGGATTAATTCAATTAACATGCGGAATGTAATTTTTGTTTTTACAAATGAAAGTACAAATAGCCCTCAAGAAGCTTTGCGCGACATTCAACAAACAAACAAATAATCAACAAACCAACGCCATTGAGATATATTCAGTTCTTCATTGTTAGTTGTTTTAGGGTTCTTTCGAAAATTTCAGAAATTTTAAAACTTATAACATAAATATGCTTAGTAAAACATGTCTACGAAGTATTTCTTACCAAACGTTGTCGCGAATGTAATGATTGATATTTTTGCAAAGAAAGTTAGAAGAATTTGTTTTCAAATGAAAAACTTGTAACATAAACTTGAAATTTCTAGAGTAATAAATATTAAGTAGGGATGTTAGATAACTTGTCACTTGTAAAATGCGGAGCTAAACTGAGGTATTAAGGTACATTTGGGTCTATTCAATTAGTTCATGCTTTCCTTTAAAAAATCCTCGTTCACGAGAAAGAACGCTTGCAGTTTATATTTTTTGTTATTTTTTTCGATACATCATTTAATTAAATAATAACAGTTTAATCAAAGAAAAGTTGCTATTTGGGAAAGGTAAGGTTTGATGAATAAAAAAACCTTTTCTGCTTGTACATTTATTCCAATCACTCTTCATATAGATTTCATCTTTTTCAAGCATAAAAGAGCCCTGGTTCAGTTTTTGCTGTTTGCAGGGCAGCAGATAAGAACTTACGGTGGAATGGGGTCAGCTTCTATTTTGTTTTATCTCTTATAGCTCACAAAGTTTTATCTTCCTAGAAACAAGTCACATGTTTGTGTGATTTAGACTCCATTAAAGAGATAATAATACGTGATTTAAACCATTATTTACAAAAACTGTAATTTAATCGTAGTAATGTTTTATATCATTTGACATTTGTGTGTTAATCGTTTATATCAATAAACTAATAATATATGCTTTTTAATAGTAAATTAGAGTTCACCATACCCTTAAAGAAAAGTAAATATTGTATCTTTTTAGTTTTTGAACTGTAATCTTATTTCGCACAAAAAGGTTTAACTTGACTTAATTTTCATAGAAAGGTACGAGATAAACTGTTTTGATGCATGGAGCAAATTTTTTATTTTTGGAGCTCTCAGAACACGAATTATAACTTCTCGATATTAATTGTAATCAGTAGGAAATAGAAGTTTATTAACTTTAAATTATATATTCGCTCAAAAACCAAGATGTTTATTGAGTTTTATCTTGTTTGAAACATTAATTGTTCGTCTGGCATGCACGCTTTGTTAAATGCTTGATCTGTGTTTTTATACGTGTGTGTGTGTTATATTCTCTGCTTCAATTTAGAAGTTGCAAGATATAGGACCTTCAAACCTGAGAAATATATTCTCTTTTAATTTATCTCTTTTTTTTATGTCTGAAGAAAATGTCAAAGAAACGGCTTGCGGAACTTGAAACGAGGTCTCAAAACACGGAGTTGTTACTTTTTGTAATACAAGTATGAGCTTCAAGACTATTCGAGGATTCTTTGAAAAATTACAATTCAATCGGTATGGGATCTGCGCTCTTTTTTTTTTTAAAAAAAACAAAACGCCTCCAGTGGCTCAGCAGTAAGTCTGAGGGCTCACCCCGTTAAAATCCGGGTTTCAATACTCGTGGTGGGCACAGCACAGATAGCCCACTGTGTAGCTTTGTGCTTAACAACAAAACAAACAGTCAAATCAAAAATGTCTCTAGTTTTACAATATAGTAAATTAGTGTTCTATTTTCAAAAATTTTGCAATTTGTTTGTATGATACAAACCTTTTAAATAACTATATGTTCCTCTTTGGTTCACATTCACAATATATGACCAATGAATTTAAAATAAAAGTGCCATTCAGTTCCTATAGTTTAATCAAGATAACTTTATTGTGAAATGTGTTACATGATATCGAACACTCAGTATTCCAATGAAACTATTTAGTTGTTTTCTGAGAATACTGTAGCTTTTCTGGCTTATTAAAAGTTCTGGTTATATCTACTGTGAAAAGATAGTTGTTTGACAGTGTTTACTATATGACTAGTAGTAATGAATATAGAAATAAAAGACAATAAAATTTCTTAATCACCACTGAAAAGGAACGTAGAATAACAGTCACCTGGGTTAATGAGCTATACAACGATATAATATATATACACACGATTATGAGTAGCTGATACACGGGGGGTTATAATGTGACGGTCAATCCCACTATTCGTTGGTAAAAGAGTAGCCCAAGAGTTGGCGGTGGGTG
>NW_013668798.1:83953-99687 GCF_000517525.1 Limulus polyphemus
CCTTCCCTCTAGTATGACACTGCTAAATTAGGGACGGCTAGCGCAGATAGCCCTCGTGTAGCTTTGCGCGAAATTCAAAACAAACAAACTCGCCTACTTTAATTGACCTTTATAATAAATCTAACGAAAAGCTAATTTAGATGTTAATCTTGTTGTTAGTTTCGTATGTTTCTAATTAGAATGCTGGACTTTAACGTTACACGTTCGATAATTTACTTTAGAAATTACGCTTGTTTCGCAATATATAATGTGTGGCTAATAAAAAGGAAAAATTATATTTTACGTTTTTGTTAACACCAAATAAAATTAGACTTGAAGGTTAAAATGAAGTGTAAACAAATTAAGAATGCTGATGTAAAATATATAGTATATTGCCCCTTGTTTTTTACCTCTAAACCTGAACAGGATCATACTCACGCAAACCAATCAGTGTTGGAGCTTTTAAGCTCACCTGATCATGTGGTATGGAGAACACGAAGCTAAGGGCCCTGGGGATATGTCTGTATTGCTTGAGCGGTCACAGCGAATTTTATGGCTAATCAAGCTTTCATACTAGTTATAGTTTTATGCCGGTATTAATAAAAGTATAAATTCATATTTTAGTACATTTTTATTCTAAAATATGGGTGTTATTAGTTAACGAATTTCCTGTTAAGACACAATATAATTATTTCTCTCACATTTGTATTACAAACTACCCGTCTTCAAGTTGAATATTCTAAAAGTGAGGGGCAAATATCTTCCTGTATTTAACGAGCTGTTTTCGTGTTGACATTAAATAAAGAGAACGTCTGGAATAAAGACGAGCGCCCCCAAGTGGCACAGTGGACTTACAACACTAGAAACCGGGTTTCGATAGCCGTGGTGGGCAGATTACAGATAGCCCATTGTGTAGCTTTGTGCTTAACTTCAAACAAACAAAACAATAAAGATGAGCTGTTTTCGTGTTAACATTAAATAAAGAGAACGTCTGGAATAAAGTTCTTAGACTGTTTTTAATGTCTTGTATAAGTGAAATGTTTACTCTTTGTTATGATATTTTATCACTAGTCAGTTAAAATTAAATTTTAAATAACAACTGTGGAAAACGTGATTTGACGTTAATGAAATATAATAATAATATAATTTCTTCACACTTTAGTCATATACAGTGTTTTTATTTACATACTAACAATACTTATTTGTATATTAAATCTTACAAACTTCTTTTTTGGGAATCGAATAAATGTTTTGTTATTTTCGTATCTTATTCTTAAGCTTCATCGTAAAGAGGTAGAGTTTAAGTAGATGTGAAATCTGAATAATTTTTGTATGACAAATTCTCTACCCAGTTCTGCCCTTGGTGAAAGTCCGACAGATCCGGTGAAAGTCTACGAGTAAAAGTGAACTCTCAGTCCATAATAGGCTTCCTTTTTGAAAGTCTTCTAATTTACGTTAAATGTCTTACCTTAAGTGTTTTGAAGATAATTTTAAGGAGACTGTACTCCTCCGTATTTTTTCTCTTGAAAACGCGGAAAACACGCACAAGTTAGCTAAAAATGAGTAAAATCTTTGCGAGGATTTTCAGTAGTGTTAATTCTCCAAGAAAATTATGAGGCAGGGGAAGTGAGAAGGAGAAGCAGTCTAGAAACTTGACATGAATGGCAAAGAAATTGCGTTACTTCTTATTCAAAACAGCCCATTTGACAGTAGAGGTGTAGTTAAGATTTCTACTGTCTGAATTTGTTACATGAGAATTAATAATAATCTCGAATTTTGCTTCTACGGGCAATTATATTCTACATCAATAAATATCCTTAAATATTCTAATTATGAACTACTTTTCTAATTCAGGCTTTAGTGCTTACTCTAACCTTAGTATAAACTGGAAGTTAAATGGTGTGAATGAGGAAAGAGCAGAAACTTAAACAGCAGTAATGTCTTTATTCTCCACACTGTATCTGGATATTTTATTACTCTAACCCTAGTATAAACTGGAAGTTAAATGGTGTGAATGAGGAAAGAGCAGAAACTTAAAGAGCAGTAATGTCTTTATTCTCCACACTGTATCTGGATATTTTATTACTGTATATTTTGGTAATTATGGGAAAGAAGCCAAAATGCTGAAAATTTTATTTACAATCTTTGACTTGTAGAATTTTGTTGTGGAGTGAGTTTTTTGAAACTCGACTATTTATAGTAGCTACTGCAGTAACGATATAGTGGTTATTACATAAAATATTATTATTTTTCAATATATGGGAAAGTTTGATATGAATTTGGTTTGCTTTTAGACTACTAAGTTAGCATGCCAAGTCTAGTCTAGATTGGTCAACTCGTTGAGGAGGAGATGCGTCCACAGACAGACAGAAACTTTTCCTTGATATTAGACAATTACCGCACCGGTATGGCTTAATATGTATAGTGCATATGTGAAGAACGCCTTTACCCCAATTTTTATACTCAGAAGAACTGGATAACATGAAATGAGTTCATTCTTTTTAAGTTTTTAACTTGGTTTTCAGTGATTGGTTATAAAGAATAGTTTCAATGATAGTAATATTAGGGTACGTTCAGGAAAAAATGAATTAACCTTACAGTAATGGTATAGTAATATCTGAGTAACTAAATTCACGAGATGGAAATAAAGAGACTGGACACAATATATAATACAAATAAGCAATCTTTATCACGTAATTTCCAAACATAGTGTGTGTACTTACTTTATGGACACAGAAAGATTGGATCAGGCTGAAATCATTTACCATTCTTCAAGTGATAGATAAAGTCGGATTTATCTAGAGCAACTAGCGCTACCACGTGTCTGGTCATTGTTAAATGTTCATAGATGGAACATTTTGTTACATGTTCATGAAGCTCTTTCAATCAAGTTTGTATAATTTTGTCTTTTCACAATAACATTTTCACTAAAAGTTCCAGAATTTGTGATACCTGAAAATAAATTAACTAACGATATTGCTTAATACAAACTAGGGGCGCTGTCAATTCCGTCAGTAAAATAATTACTGACTAAATTTTGATTTAAGTGTGAAAACGTTTACCAGATAAGTCAAAAGTATACGTATTAGAATGCTTACTTTTATGCTACCTTCTATATAAATTTTAGATATCGATCACTGATAAAATATGGTAAAAATTTGTATTTGTATCATATTTGAATAGCTTAATTTTTACGTTGTTGGAGGTTACAATGATGATAATTTAAACACGAAACCGCTTTCATAACCCTACGAATACAAGAATGATTAGTAACAACACAATGGATAAGAGCAAGGATTTTTTCAACTTTGCTCCCCCGGTGGGACAGCAGGAGTTCGATTCCCCTCGGTGGACACAGCAGATAGTCCGCTGTGGCTTTGCTATAAGAAAACACACACTTTTTTCAGTTTGAAAGGGGCATGATACTAGATGCTTGTCTAGAAAGAGCTAGTGGCTAACTTGTTGATATTTAAACAAAAAATTATATAAAAATGAAAGGTATAATAGTTTTTGATGAACGTAATAATACTGTTTCAGTATCAACTAGGGAAGTTATTAATTCTGTCATCGGATTTAAGTGTAACAAAAGTTCGCTAGAAGTTATATGTTTTTTAGAAACACATTTAACTGCTGAAAGCGATTAGTAAAGACAATGGAATTTCTACAGATTATGTTAGTGAGGTTTATCGGTACTAAACTAACTGACTCCTGTGTTTTATACACAGATAACGAAGAACTCCATACTAGGGAAATCTGCCACGACAGTGCTAATTTCGACGTATTTCCACCAATGAATGTTTCAAAACCAATATCCAACTGCGACGAAAATTTTCGTATCGAAAATAATGAGTATTCGGTGTTCAAACAACAGACAGTAGAGGGCGCCACGGAAGACGAGCATCCAGAAGAGCTGGAAGTTACAAAAGGATTGAATAACGTTCAGCAACAACTAAAAAAAGCTGACCTGGAATATAAAGGTAATATTAATCAAAACACAATCTAATAAGTACAGGGAATTAAAATTTTAAAGGTTTTCAACCCCTACTTTGGTTGGCATTGTAATCCGTATAGCTAAATGATGCAGTCTAAACTTCCCAACCAACGTAGGGATTGAAATTGTTTTAAAAATATATTCAACTAGTATCACTTTACTTGTTTGCATACTTTTAATTGCAGCATTTTTTTTTTGTTTTGGATACTTCTTATAGCGATTCTACGAATAACCAATGATCCCTACTTTCCGTTTATATTTATAGGTATAAGAGAACAGTTGCTTATATTGTATTATTCAATAGCGCTTTAGTACTCTTGATATTTGTTGCAGATTATTTAGAGGATGTTGTTTGCATCAGCACACCAAAAGAGCATCATACTTTCGCGTTATTCTATATTTAATAAACCTCAAACAACACTACATTCTTGCTTTAGTTGGAATGTGTTCCATTTTTATTTTTTATCTTCTCTTTTATAGGTATTGCAGAAGCTTACAAGCAAGACTATGGAATTTCACATTTAGGTAAAAAATGTGAAATATCAACTTCTGGAACAATTTCCAGGTCTTCAGATACATTGGAACCTTCCCGTCAGACTCTTGATGGTGAAGAGTTTCCATCGAATGGTATAGATGCTCACTACCACCAATACTTCGTCCGACTACGACATTCCAGTGGCTCCGAGGATTCAGGAGTCTTTCTTGATGACATTAATGGAGAGGCAGGACACGTTACAGAAAAGAACGTACATACAGATGGTGTATATTTTAACAGTCACTTTGAAAATAGTGAAAATCTTCTTACGTCTGAATTGTTTAATCCGGGAGACAAAATAATAAGTTCTGCAACAAATAACGGAAATTTGATAAAAGACCCGTTATGTAAGGATTCGATTGTAAGCTCTTCATCTTCAAATGACTTTACGTTAGCTTCACAAAAGGTAAATGAATCTGTAGATAATAACCTACTTTCAATGAGCGTAGAACCTCCTCCACTTCCTGCCTCTCTTCCTCCCAAACTTAAAGACGTTCAGTCAGAACATGATAAATCTCTACTTAGTTGTGGTACACTTGAAAATATTTTGGTGCTTACTTCTGAAGAAACAAATTTATGTGGTAACCCACTATCAGAAGATTCCAACGATCAGTTAAACTATGTAACTAGCCTTTCCAGTAACAAACGACACAAGGATATCGATGCAGATGCTGATATATTCGATCAAGAACAAACGTCCTCAAGTGAAGCTTCCCCTGTACTAAAATCTAAAGAGTTTGAAATAAATAAAGAATCTACATTTTCGAAGAATAAACTTGATGAAGACTGGTCAAAGAAAATACATGGTAATAAGCCTAAAGAGGAAAGGAATTCAAACGAAAATGGAATTGCAAATTTAGAAATGGAAAAGTTGTGTAGTGAAAATAAAGAAATGTTTTCTTCAGAAGATAATCAATCAGTTTCACTAAATGATAAATATCACTTTAAAGCAAAGCTTTTAGAAGAGCATGAAATTAATGGAAATAGTAACATCAGAGCATTCAACAAAGGCGTAGATTTTGCAAAAGACAACTTTGAAGATTCATCATCCGCAGAAACAAGAACTCGATTTTCAAATGAAACTGTCAAGTTTACAGCCGAGACAAATTCAAATACCGATTATAACAATTTTTCGGACTCAGTAGTTGATAGTCAAACAAAGAATTATACAAAAATGAAAGGAGTAATAGTTTCCGATGAATGTAATAATACAGTATCAAACTTACAACCAACAATTATGAGTAGTACCACTAACATTTTACCGAAATCAAATTCTGAAAAACCTTTCCCTGGGTTTCAACAGAAGAAATATACCAGCCCATTCACTAGACGAGGTTACTATTTTAATAGTAACATTGCTGGAAAAGATGTGAGCATTTCACCCATTTTGTCTGAGCCGCCTTGGAAAAATACTGATTCTGATATTCCAAAGTACTCGCCAGCATTTAAGCGCCGGTCTCTCCAAACGTTCGGAGTGTCACCCATCTCTTCAATATCCAGTAATATGTGCACTGCGCCACCGCCATCTACGTATTCTAGCCAAAGTAAGTCAAGTAGCATATCTAGTCTTGATGGTTCTGGTGCATCGGACACAGAGGAGAAGAAATCTAACAGTTCATATCAATCCAAAACAGAACTTCCTGTTACTTGTGATAAAGTGTCTTTGTCTGATTCAATATCACTTCCTATTCACATTTCAAATAACCCACAGATTCTCACAGACTTTCCGGTAGAAGAAATGAAAGAAAAATCAGTCCAGGAAAACAAAGACGAAATGACAACAAAGAACATGCACGGTTTATCAGAGGATATTAAATCCGTTCCTGAAGTAGCATTACCTTCGATTATTGTCGATGTACCTCCAGCGCCCAAAGAGATAAAATATGAACAAGAATACAAGTTAGAGGAAATAGGAAATCAATTTGAACAGAACTGTGATTACGAAGAAAATATGTCTGAAGAAAATACTGTAAAAAAATCAGATCTTTATAAATATTCAAAAGAATTGACAGCTTCAAAATTATCCGATATCAACTATGAATCAAACAAAGACAAAAGACCGATCACACCTGAGCCCACGACAGAAATTATATTAAACAATTTGCTTGATACTTCCTCTCAAAGTGAGCAGATTGTTTGTAAGGAAAGTAAGAAAATTGTCATATCAGAAATTTGTCAAGATTCCTCTTCCTCACTAGATTCTTTGAGAAAGATTGAAGGAAAATTTCTAGCACAGCCAGTGTGCGTTAGTATGATTGTACCTGAAAATGAAGTTAAGCAGTCTGATCAGCTACTAGCTGATAATGGCATCAAACAACAAGTAGGAGACAGGAAAACTGCACCTAAATGTCACTTGACCAGAAACGAATGTGGTCCTGTTGTACTTCTTGACAATGTGAACTCTTCACTATCCAAAAATACATCACATTCATCATCATTAAATCCCCGACTAAATGAACTCGAAAAACTAGAGAATGAAACAGAAGAGACCTTATTTAAACCAAGCATCTTAAGTCAACAAAAAACGGTGTTAAAGAAAACTGAAAATGGTTCAGCCGACAGTGTCAAAAATTTCAGAGCCTTAGCAGAAAAATGGGAGAAAAAGACCCATGATAACAAACAAGAAGTAAAGTTATCACCAGTTTCATCAAGTACACGATCTCTAACCAAAATCGAATCTTTGCCGTACATGGTTCACAAAGGAAACGTAAAACTCCCACCGTCTTTAATCCCTAAAAGTCGTGAACATCAAGCTTACATCAGACGTCAGAGTGTTCCAAGTAATACAGTTGCTACCAATTCAAGTTCAACGGTTAAACTTCGGGAAAAAAAATCGACTGGTCCAAGACCTACATCGCTTATTGAAGCCAAGGAAAAAGTACATGTTGATAATATGTGGAATAATAATTTCACTTATGGCAGCTACTTTCTGAGATATAGCAACGTAAGTTCAGCAGAATCTCTTCCAAAATCTTATCATAATTATGATACAAACGAGGCATTTACTAAGAGCCGTGAATCTTTAGACCAATTAGGCCAAAGAAATAGACCCCGTGCTTCGACAAGCGTTAGTGATATTCGTAAAAACTTTGAAAATCAAGCAAAAAGTGCACAACATAGCTGGATACCAAAACCCAGTTCTCGCCGAACGTCCGAAGATCGTAACTTTTTCTCTTCTCATAAATATAGTCTGAGCAGCATATCAACAGACTGTGATCTCAATCCCATGTCTTCTGTTGATTCTAATACAAATGGTTCGGGAACAAACACTCCTGTACATTATGGTTCGCAGACTTCATTGTCTTCGAATACTTGTGATCCCTATGGCTCAGTAACATCTCTAGCCTCAACAACAAGTCTGATTTCTTTACAGGAGCTCCAACAATTAATTGATGAAGCTAACCAGTCCCTTCAAGATGAAGTTGCACCATGTAGCCAGGATGTCACTGTTGTGGTGATTCACAGGGAAATTCAAGGGGGGAGTATTGGAATTACTTTAGCAGGTGGTGCTGACTGTGAGGTTAAGGAAATCACAGTATGTATTTCATTTTATTTTATTCTATGTCTATTTAATCAAATATGTATATAACTTTATGTTAGTGAAAGTTATTTTTTATATACCGGATTCTATCTGTTAGCTTAGACCTTGATCAGTTTTTTTACCCGATGAAGAACTGCGCTAACAGCTTGAAGTGACATCTTCTCTATTAAGACCTATCTTAACAAATCGATACGTCTTCTCCAAACAAGCAGACGAAGAACGTTTAACGTTCCTTGTTATGTTCCACAATTTAATACTTTTCTTTTAAATAACAATCCCCCACACACAAAATGTGTGTGAATCACTGATTTAGACGTCGTAAAATAAATACTTGGCCATTAAAAAATAAAACAACATAAAACGAGATTTACTGCTCAAGAAGCAACCTTCGTTAGTTTATAGGCTGCATGCTTGCAACTATATACTGTTATAATTTTCAATACAACTATTTTCAACTACAGATAAAAATACATACACGATACATTTAAGTGTGTGAATAAATATTAGAATAAAAGTGTCAAACTTTTAAACTATTGTAATCAGAATGTTGTAATATTAAGGAAATTAGTTCCGTTAAAAATTAAGCTAAAACATTTACCCATCAATAATATATTTTACAAATAAAAGGCATCTCCTTTAAGTGTGTGTAAAATTAAGAAACAAATATGGTAACATAACTTGTAAAACTAACAAATCGCGAGGAGGCGCAGTAATGTGAATTAAATTATTGATATTTTTTCACATGAAAGAGCTTTTAACTTTTTCATTGCAGCTTACACGCATATTCTCAGAGTGATAGCATGTTTCTAAACATACTAGAACCACCTCTTCCTTCGCAGTTTTGGAGATGGTTAAAAGTTGCGTAATTTCCTCATTTTTCATGTGATATTCATTTTACTGCAACGTCTTTCGTTATAATTAACTGTGTCTAATTTTCTAAAAGGTTGTGACACTTTTTTCTTATCTATAAGCCGTGTTTGAATAATTAGGCTTCAAAATCATTACATATTTTCAGACAATTTTAAGAAAACAACCATTCTCTTAGGTTTATCCTTGACGTTATTGCTTGGGTTCTATTATTTATTCCGATTTATCTAACTAAGTCAATGTTTTCAACGCAACATACGAGTTATTTTCACCTATAACTGACATGGTGTGTCTTGTTACTTGTTTTCAGGTGTATGATTCTGCAGAAGTACATACACAATTTTCTTCTATAGTTTTTATCTGTCCAATATGTTATATATTAATAATGTTTGATTTATTGGCTTATGTTTCTTTATGTATCATCACAAGCAGTTTACAACAAAACTGAGCTTAACATTTTGTTGTATTTTGCAGTATAAAATACTTCTATCATTTTATTTTTCTTATACCACTTACTGTAAAAAGGGTTTTATAGGCACTTATGTAACTCATTCCACCGACTTTTTAATTATATATTTCTTCACCTTACATATAATTCAAGGACAACAAGAGACCTATTGGTCCATCTAGGCCATCCTATCTACTATACTAAACCCTAAAATAAAACACTCAAATCCAGACTTTATCATCCAAACATTCATCAAGCCTTCCCCTAAACTTCTTTAAATTAACTGCGTCTACCATATTTGAAGGCAATTCGTTCTAAGGGCCAACAATCATTTTGGAAAAACAAAGCTGTCTTAGCTAAAAACGACTCCTTCCCTGCTAAAACTTATATTTGTGTCCACTAGTCTTATCATTCTCATTATTAAATACGAAAAAAGATGAATCATCTATACTATCAATCCATTTAACAACCTTAAACACCTCAATCAGATCCCTTCTAATTCTTCTTTCTTTCAAGAGAAAATAATTTCAGAGAAACTAACCTATCCTCGTTTGACAATCTTTCTATCTTAGGTATCATCCTAGTAGCCCTCCTCTGAACCCTCTCCAATCATTCAATGTTTTCCATATGATAAAAAGCCCATGACTGAACCCGTTACTCCAAATGTTACCTAACCAGTGCCATTATAACCTATTTGAAACTTGTATTCAGTGTTTCTGTAGATACAACCTTCATTCGACAGTACTGCTGTTTATGTGTACCATTTGCTTCTTATCTCCATCGTTACAAATGCGTAAACATCCGTTGACAAAAGTAGGCACTGAAACTTTTTGTTTCTACTTTTCGTGTAGGCGGATGTTTCAATCAGATTTGTTTATTTTAATAAAGTTGCCAATATGTATGGTTTTCTTAGAGAACAAACACTGTTTATCAGTGATCAGAGTTAATGATAAGGAACTAAGGGTTCGTTCATGATTTGCATATTCTTGGTAAGCTTTTTTCCATGCTAAAAATATTAGCTTCTGATGTCGAGTTAGCTTTGTTTTATCCAGGCTTTTTTTAGCCCAAAACAACACACACTTTCGTAGACATTGAGCAGTTAGGGTGGAAGGACTAAAGTTTGGCTGGAAAACGTATTTTGTTTGTTACTGTCCATATTTCTATAATTTTGATTCAGTGCAAATAAGCGACGACTTGAATCATATTTCATGATTATTATTGTTTGTTTTGCAGTCAACTTACCTTCAAACGAATACATGAAATTCTTTTATTAAATTTTTAATCAGTGAACATTGAAAAATGTTTACCTCTTTCTTTCGCCACACTTATTGTATTATAAGCCTGTTAACAGTTATTTTGAACACCTTATATTTAAAATGTCTTACTTATTTGTTTTCCAGGTTCACAGAGTAATAACGGGAAGTTTAGCAGACCGTGACGGACGTATCAAAAAGGGAGATAGAATCATTTCTATCAATGGGCGTTGCGTGAAAGGAATGAGTCATAGTGATGCTGTGAATCTTTTGAAGTCTCCGAGAAAAGAAGTTGTGCTTGTACTTTCAAGAGAGCGTCCAGATTGCCCTCCAACTGGAGTCTTAAGTACTGAAAAAGATGCTTTATTCGGAGAAGGAAATTTTCCGTACACGGCTGGTGCTAAACGGATGGATGAAGTGAAAAAGTTGAATGGCGAAGGTAAACTCGTTTTAGAAATAAACAACATAAATAAATTCGTATATATATGTATATATATACGACTAATATAATTTTTGAAATTTGTTAAGACATGCTGAAAGTTATATGTACGTAAAAATATAAGGTTTTGAATTTCACCTAAATACTTCAACTTTTATAGTTTATGCTAGTAAAAAGGATTGAGTTCGGTATAATGATGAGGAAACTCGCACTTCTGCATATAAATAATGCCAAAGTAGAAAGTAAGTAAGAAGTTTAAAACAATTTTTTCATCTAAAAATGATAGTATTACAAATAGTGTATTTCGGAAATTTGCTCACTTAATATAATTAACAATATGACCTTTATAATGATTTACGACATGATAAATAAGTTTATTAAACCAGCCGTATCTCTAAAGTGACGTACACACGAAACAATAATGGATAAATTTCATTAACAGTAAATAAATATATAATAATTTAAAATAACGCATTGTTATTCTTTAAACAGTATTATCCAAGAAACATAACACAAATTAACTATACAAATATTTGGAATTAATGTCAAGAATACCATATACATAGATTTGTATTACTAATAAATATCAATTTGTCATTGCGACAGTAAAATCTGAAGATGAATGTGTAAGAAAGGTCGAAATTCATAAAGACGGAACAGGGCTTGGATTTAGTCTAGAAGGTGGAAAGGATTCCCCAGCTGGGGATAAGCCTCTTACTGTTAAAAAAGTCTTTACAGGTGAGATTTCGTGATGAAATATAAATTAATAATACTTGACTCTATCCGAATTACATAACTAACATTAAAAAAATATATGGAGATTAGATTTAATGAAAATTTGACTCTAAAATGTTAATTTTTATACACATGATACAGTTGAAATAATTGTTAGTTTCAGGAACTTTTTGTGAATTTTCGTAGATGTTTTTCATGTACTTTTGACATTCTTATAAAGCGGATGTTTAAAGTTTGCAAACAAGTACTAATCCCTTTGATTAGTTAAAGATTATATAGAATTTGCACCAGTTTGAGCCTGTGTCCTTGTGCCCCTTGAGCGCGGAGCAAGCCCATCTCAAGCATTTCCAGATTAACACAGTTGTTTGTACAATTTGGCATGAGCTAGGATTCTTTCCCTTGAATATGTAATTTGGAGTAGTCGTTGACGAATAGGTAATTTATGGGATATGTGATACCGCACTAGGACTCCTTTGTCTGATTTGAAAGTGCGGTATAACATTGTTTTTGTCCTCTACAGACGTATTCAGGAAATTCTTCTCCAACCACGGCAATCAGTTTCGTTACAAACAACTATAAGTCGGCCAGTTGGTAAACTACAAATACAGATTTGTTTGCTTTTCCTTTGCCGTCATGTTCCATTTATCCTGTGCATAACAGCTTTGGAACCTTTGTTTTGCGGATACTTTAACTTATTTGTCGGAAATCAGTATATCACGTTGAATGAAAAAATATAGATTGACTCAGTATGTTAGGGAAAAAGTAACCTTTTTATTCACATATTAGCAAAGTATCTTTATAACTTTGGAACATAAATATTTACTAATATGAATAATTATGAAGTTATCCATGATGTTATTCTTTCAAATATATATATATTGTTATAAGCTATATCTTTGATGATATGATTTAAATGTTAGCAAGAGGGAGCTGTGGATTTTAATGATAATATTGAGATCCAAAAAGTTTAATAAGATAAACGTAAGAACATATACTAGAGAGTTTTAAGAATGTGACGAGGTTAGGTAGGGAATTTAAAGTTATTTCAAGATAGAGTCAGTGTGTTTGGTATCGCCGTTACTTTATATAAGTACGCTGATTTCTTTTACTTTAGTTAACATTATTCCCAGCGTAGCCCTACAGCAAAACTTACGACAGCTTACACGAGTTCAAGGTTGTAGAAACGTCAAAGGAGAAAATAATTTATTATCTTTACGTGGACTGAACACTGAATTATCTCCGAGTGATTTAAAAGTACTGGTCAACGAAAGAACTAACCTGCAATAATATATATTATCTGCAGTAATTTTCTGTCGTATACAACAAAACTTAGATTTTTTATTTTAATAATAAAATTTATAAAGCATGGCGCTAAATTACCGTTTTACTTTCAATCAGTATATATTATGGTATAGTAATATATTATCTACTTTTACACTAGGTGGAGCAGCTGATAAAGAAGGAACTTTAAAGGCTGGCGATGAGATTCTCGCAATTAATAACCAAACTGTTGTAAGCATGACGAGAACGGAAGCGTGGAATTTCATGAAAAAATTAACAGATGGACCAGTATTGATTACTCTCAGAGAAACGAGCTAAAAATTGGAATTTGTCTCTGTACACGTTATACGAAATATCAGTTCATTTTCTCACTTTCATTTTGAAACTATCACAATTCTCTCTCTTGCACACATACACAAAAAATATTTTTAAGGACTTCAACAAATTTAAAGCATCTAACTTACAATTACGAAAACAACAACATAGAGCAAAGCTAGTTAACCTAAAGAAATGATATATTATTAATCATTAATTTACTAAAATTTAATAGTTAATTAGAACACTGCTTGAATCATTGGATTCACATTATTTCTACGTCTACGATAAAGCTTACATTTACTGTCTGTCCCTCAGTGTACGTTTTTCACCACAGAATGGTGTAGGTTACTATACTTCATGTACTAAAGATTTCTTTAAGAAAACAATTGTTTCGCATCATGTATATTTACACTTAAGAAGATAGAATACTTACGTATTAAATCAGGCCAGCAATATAGAATCACTAACTGTGAATAAATGGCAAGAACAGTGTTAGTAGACTTCTTTAAGGTACTAACTTGAGTGTGTAAAACGTATATACTCTGGAACAATGTATTGATATACGAAAGTGTTTTGATTCTTGTGTTAGTTTCTTTGCTGTTACACGCAGAGCTACAAAATGGACTACAGAGGGGAGGGAGATGACGAAGCTTTGGTTGAAAGGCTTGTCATACTCCACAGTATGGTGGCCAAAATATAGAATAAGAAAATAAAACTGTTTCTCATATTTTCACAAACAAATGAAAATTTTCAAGTAATTTAAAAATTACCATAAAATTTTACTGAAGGTTATTATTATTATAACTGTTTTAGCCGTTTTTATATTGTACTTCATTTCACTAAATACATGTTTTTTACATACGTTGCCATATGGTGTTGGTGAAATTATACTAACATACTTGTTTTTGTGTCACATACATAGCTGTCTTATATGAGGTTTTTGTGTTGATTAATTACATAATCTTAAAATTACATGATCAAGGTGCTTGGGGCCTACAAAAAGTTAATAATGCATAAGAGCACTTAGCAAGTGTGGAGAATAGTTGAAACTTTTCCCATTCCATATAAGTATTAATCAGTATATATTTTTTTATTTCAGGTTACTACTTCTGTTTGTATATCTATTGTTGTTATGTCTGTATATCAAAATACCTTAGTCTTATATTCTCCCCGAATATGAAATTATTTGTATATTGTTATGTTGGAAACTTTTTGCATGTATATCTTTATTAAGAAAATTTTATATTTTCTATATGAGGTAACATATAAGGAAAATGTTTTCATTGGTGGTATAGATCAAAGACTTTTAAGAGAAGTCTTTAACGTCACTGTTAGATTTTTCCGTTTAAATTGATCAAACCTTATACACCAGTAAACCTTCGAATGAAAGCCACACATAAGCAATACAAACATTTTAGTAAAATGGATATGAAAAAATATAAGATATCATGACCTAAAACAAGACTATCATGGTTTTGCATTTTGGAAGTAATATGTTCATAACAGATTTACTGGTAAAAGGTTAAATATCAAGACTAAAGCTCAGTTCATACCTATATTTTTATATTGATAATTATAAGGCCCTTCTCCAAATAATCGAATCTAGTTGAGAGTAACAGATCAGCTGTGGAATTATTCTGCTTATTGACTTTTCATAACTTATTTTATGTATTTCTTGCTTGGCACAGAAATTGCTTGATATATTTATAAAAGTATGTAAATTTTATAGACAGCTGTCAAGGTATATGATTTGTAACAATGTATATCAGTGCTGATATGGAAATAAAGCTTACAGTTCAAAGAAATTTATGTAATCAGTAAAATTACACAACTGCTGAGAGCAAATACAGTTAACAAAAAAATCTATCACAGAGACCTTAAGATACTGCCCATACTGTAAAAACTGTATATTCAGCACTCTCCCAAGTATAACTAGAATAATACTTATCAACTGTAGTTTCAATACCAAAATAGAAAAGTCTTTATAGTACAGTTCAATGTTTGTAAAATAGTAGAATAGTGATCAGAAAGGGGGGACAGCTAAAATAGTGAAATATATAATAAACAATCATAAGCAAATTTTCAATTAATAAAGCAGTTTTATAGTTCGATGAAATGACATTTATAAGTTTTTGATTTAAAAATAATTGTTTTATACATAAATTGAGTGATCTGCACCTGTACCAACACATGCATAATGTAAATAGTATTTCTACGACTTGCCAATAAATTCCAATACAAACTATAATAACATATGAATGCACAAAACATAACGGAAGTGGAGATGAACAATGATTTTAAAAGTCTCAGCAAAATCTATACCATTATATGGAGTACATTCATGTTT
>NW_013668798.1:100653-132164 GCF_000517525.1 Limulus polyphemus
CTAATCCCTCAAAAAAATTCATTTATATTTCCTGCATCTAGGCATAAATCATTTGAAGTTAGATGTAATTCTGAATTAAACTGAACAAGTATTTTCTTTAGATTATACAAAAGTTAGCTTCAGTTCATTATCTAAGAATGTAACCACTCCAATCATTACAGATTAAATGGTGATATATTCAATAATTTTAATAAGCCTTAAAAACACAGCTGAAAGAAAGAATAACTAATATTAAGATTTTTTTTTTAAACTTTTAGTAATCCCAAATTAAATATAAACATCTTTTGCAATTTGTGACAAAATGACCCAAGCGCTTTCGAAAGGTGGACCTTTCTTCTTCAGGGGCAAACTGGGAATGGTGGTGTAATTGAATGAGTGATATATATATATAAAGGGAGTTTAGTGACGTCAAGAAAATCTGCATTACATTTTTCTAAATAATCAGAATCTCAAACAGTAACTGATCTTGCCAGACTGGTTTTAACTATGAACAACTTTGAATTCAATAATTAGTATTACACTCAGGTTAACGGTACTGCAATGGGTACCAAAATGGCTCCTAATTAGGCCAACATTTTTATGGGTCTGTAAAACCTCATACGTGGAAAAGTTACATAGACAACATATTTTTCATTTGGACAGCCAGTATTAAATGTCTTAAAGAATTTATCTCGCATGGAAATTCCTTTCACAAAACAATCAAGTTTACCTGTGATTACTCGCCTACCTAGATTAACTTTCTTGATGTGACTGTTTTTAAACAACAGAATTTAAAACACTGACTTGTACAAAAAAACCTACAGACAGACCACAATACCTTCACTATAAAAGCTGTCACCCCTCTCACACTAAACAAAACATTGCCTACAGTCAAGCTCTTAGAATAAAGAAAATATGCTCAGATGAAACACTACAGAAAACACACCAAGGATCTAAAACAAACCATATTACAGAGGATATAAAGATACCCAAATCGACAGACAAATTGAAAAGACTAACAATACTCAACAGAAAAACATCCTAAATCAGAGCAATATTAAACTTTCAAATATAATTCCTCTTATTATTACCTATCAGTTTAAACTCAGAAACATTTTGTGAATTCTGAAAAAAATTTACATCTCCTTCCAAAAAAATAGAACTCTAAAAAATATCCTCGTTTACACAAAAGTGAATTACATCCCACCCAAAAATGTTTGTCGTCCATGTAATAAAGCCTGTTGTCAAACCTGTAAGTTCATAAAAACCACTGACTCATTTTCTGACAAGCACAACCAAAGAAACTTTAAAATATCCAAAGAAATCACTTGTGAAACAAAAAACACCATTTACCTTATATAGTGTAAAAAATGCAATTACCAATATGTAGGACATACATAAACAACTCTTAGAGAACGTTTAAACAACCATGAATCTTCTATTAACACTGAAAAAGATCTCCCTGTTACTCAACACTTTAACCAACCCAGTCATTCCATTAACAATGTTACTTTCATCGGCATTGAAACAAGATTCAAAACTAAAGCAGATAGAGAAATAAAAAAAAAGCTTATTCGACTGCTAATCTAAACACTGTTTAACCTTTAGGAATTAATCTAGATCCTGGAATCAATGATCTCCATTCATTGGTTTCATTTCTGTCTGAAAAATAATTTTTATTCTTTTCATGTAATGTGAACACTGAATTTCCTAAACTTACTATTTATTTAAGATGATTTTTCATACCTGTTTTTATAAATTGATTAGCATAACATATTATTTTCAATCAGTCTCCAGGTGTCACCTTTATTTTACATAAAAACTTAAGTATAGTTTTAAATATACATATATTTATCCATTTTTAAAGTAAAATATCCCAAACAACTTTTCACCTACACTCTCGCTATCGGCTACATTTCCTGGAAAACCGGATGACCTTCATGATGTCACTAAACTCTCTTTTCATTTGATTACACCACCATTCCCAGTTTGCCCAGAAGAAGAAAGGCCCACCTTTTGAAAGCGCTCGGGTTATAGGGTTTTTATTCATTTCTATCAAGACTTCTTGAACCTACGTGTTTTTCTAACATCATCCAAGTATACTATAATACCAAGACATAGACAAGGAAAAACCAGAACTTAATTTTCATGAAAAAATACAAAAACTCCCAATAAATACTTTATAAAACAGAAAACACTTTGGCTGAAAAATTTAGTTACACTGTTAAAATGCTGAAAAAAATAAGCAGATCATGTACATACAAGTTTCATAAGTGTCAAAATGAGGAATGTTACAACATGAAATATCCATGCTCTCTAAGGCTTTTGTATGTTTCTTCCAAACAGTATTTTCAAGAAGTATAGCTTTCTAGAAAAGTTGGTAAAATTCATATTAATAAAGAGTTGATTATAAATTATACTAAAGTTATGACTAAAAATCAGAACTACTAAATTTGTATATGATGAACCAAAATGATTGTCCACAACCTACAACTCGATTTCTCAAAGGTAAATTTAAAAAGGAAAGAAGAGAATCTTATTTATTATTCAATAAAAATATGTTAAGTTCAGACATATAGTTAACTAGAAAATAAACTGAAAAGACGTTTTAGAATAGTAATTTTATTGACAATACTTTTTCAATTTTTTCTCAAGGATAACAGTTACACAAATATGATAATTATACACAACGTAATGATGAAGTGCTCTACAGAGTTTTCATTAAATAATATGTTGAGAAGAGTTTGTTGTTGTTTAAACATATATGAATAGACTATTTCAAAATAACTGTCTAAACAAATAATAGGGTCTCAATGATAAAACATTTTAATATATTGGTTATGGCTCTTTAGTACTGATAAGCAGCTTCTAAGGAATACAGCTGCAACATGAAGATAGAACATATACCAACATGAAACTGCATTTGGTTTCACTAAATTAACTAATTTCAGTTATACTTTTGAAGTCAGTTTTTTTCTATATTGTATTGTTTATATTGTATCCCTAGAGTTAAAATTAAGTTTCATTATAAAAATTATGCCTTCCACAATGTTAATGAACATGTTATATGTCATATTAAAAATACATTACAAACTTTCAGACTCTTATTTTTAGTTATTTTTTCTATTTTTTTTACATTAAAATAAAATACAAAGCTTTTCAGCATAAATTCAATACAAAAAACATACTATTAATGTTTTAAGTTAATACTTAATGATTACATTCCATTTCTCTTAGCAACTCTTCTTCAGTCAAAAAATTATCATTTATTTTTTGTTTATCCTTTTCTTCTCTGTTGTCTTTTCCTGGGTCAATAGATTTTGAGTCACTATTCACATGTGCAGATAAACCTTCATTCAATGAACCAGAGGCACAGTGTAGTGAAGATATATTTGTACAGAATGAGCCAGAACAGCCTTCTGGACTAGTGACACTGAGTGGAAGGTGAGAAGTTCCAGTTATTTCCAATTCATTATCTTCAACAAAATGTGAAGTAGTTCTTTCATAACTCGAATTAGAATCAACCTGTGTCAGTGGGGTAGTGACACTGAGTGGAAGAAGAAAAGACTCTTCAGTGAAAGTTGAAGTACTTTCTTTGTGACTCAAATTAGATTCAACCTGTGTCACTGGAGTAGCAACATTTAAAACCATAGGTGAACCAACTTTTAATGTATTCATGTTTGTAATGTCATGATCATTTTCCTGGGCTTGTAATTTTTGTTTTCTGCGCTCTTCAGCAATTTGCTTATTACGTTCAATTTTTTCTTTCTGCTCTTCTGTCAATGACTAAGGAATAAAGAAAGTGTTAGAAGTGAAAAAAAAAGGTACTTTCAATTAGGAATCTCTCATTACAAATTTATTACTAAGTGAACCACAATGGTTACAATACTGTTTAATGTAAAGATGTACAAAAAAAAATTAAACTGTGAGGTACACAAGTATCTGCAATAAGATGTTTATACACAGGTTACATTAATTTTTGTTTTTTCAATACTAAAATACTACCATACTAATACTTTCATCTAATTGTTAAAATTACACACTTTATCCTAAAAAAAAAATGTTGGATAAATTTAACAAACATATTTGAACCTTCTCTGATGAATATAGATGAAAAATACAGTATAAGACAAAAGTGAAAAACAATGATGCAGAAGTGAAAACAAAGAAACAAGAGAGAAGCCCAGTCACAAAGCCAATAACATAATTTCATATACTAAACAACTAATCATATCACATTTTACCCATTCCTTATTTTGATATTACCATTTGAAGGAGAGACAAATTATGCTTCTTTATTTATAAGATTAAACAGTCTAAAGAAACAATTCATATCACAGGAATATTTCTGAATCACATTTTTAAAAAATTTAAATATATACTTTTGATTAATAAATACTAAGAATGACATTCTAATAAGTGGTTGTTTAGACAGATGGTCTACTTTGTAGCAGTCCAAAACCATCTGTGTCTAATCTCTGATTTGGCAAATTTCTCATATTTTTGAGATTATTTCTATATCTTAAAGAAAAAATCTAATGATTTCATGTTATACTTCATTTGCTGATTTTCTATTTGAAAAACTAATAAAGCATCAAAAACAATTTAAGAAATTACATTTCCTGTCCTTTTCATTCTACAATATCTAACTAAACAGGTAGTTTGTATTCAGTAGACCACAAAAACTTTAAAAGTGATATCTTAGAATATAAAATGTACCACGGATGATTGAGTACTGTTACATTAAAACAAATTTTGGAGTCTCACTATTTTGTTATTGTTCATGTTACCACATGCTGTCTAACAATAGCACCTGCTTGCTGTGTAAATTCCATTGCAGAAGGCTCCAGCATAAGATTGTCATGTCCAAAGCACACCACGCCTCCCTGTCTGCTTTCAATATTCCATCTAGTGTACAACGAAAACAGCTTCCTAGTACCCATTTCAACAGTTTGATCACACAAAAATTCATAAGCGCCATTTCCAATGACTTGAATTATATTTGTATGAAATAGCATGAATACCCACTTTATTTTCTGGCTATGCAACAGTTGAACAGGATGTATGAGTGGAAGCTTCGTCCTGGAGAAACCATACACTGTTGGCCTCATTTCCAGACTGAGATCTTTCTTAATTATTTTGTGTACTGTTGCTGGAATACATTGACAGTTTTTGCCACTGACCTTTTGTTTGTGGATTCTCACCTATTACAAGATGCCACACTCTGCTTACCACAGCAAGGTATGACTTATTGCACGTCTCTTTCTAGATGGTCCTGGTGCCCAAAGTTTATTCATATTCCTTTTCTCCCCAATACTATGAAGTACAAGGGATATCTCTGATTTGTACACACTTTTATGATACAAGTGTCTGAATATTTTGTAGTAACAAGGGGGGCTGTTAAATGCCCTTTTGGAAAGCAATCACTTTTTGATGGTACCACACTACATTATGAAATGCCTTATAGGTTAAAATGTAGTTCTAATATGCTGCATTTCATTGCAGATTGTTTTAGTATATTGTACTTAACCACGTAATCATTAGTGTGTGGGACAAAGAAATTACTGTCTGCTTCAATAGAGGTCATAATTGTTTCATAAAAATAAAAGACTGAAATCAGAAGCTTACTCTGCTCAGTTAAGTAACAGAAACTATCTATTCCTGAAAATCATATCAGATACTGTACTTGTATCTACTCTTTATCTTTTCATTGTTTAACAAAATATATATCAACTAAACACCACAAGATTTCTTTTCATTAAACTTAGTTTTATACATTTCCAGACCAGCCAGAAATTCTTTTTATGCCTGCTTTCCATGAATGTAAAAAGGATTTTTCCAGGCTTACAATAGCAAAAATAGTTTAACTCAAAAAAGCATGTTTCACTATTTTTACTCTAATCTGGGCCTACATTATAAACATACACAGAACTGTAGCAAAGAAGGGAAAAAAACCATGAAAAGAGAAAACAATCAAACAAGAAGAACCACACCACATACGATATTCTTATTTTCAGAACTTGATTAACAAAAACAGAGGTTTGTAAAAATAATTTTTTCAAATCTTTCTTTTGTCTCCCACAAGATGCTGCCCAAGAAGCTTTTTGTTCAATACCAGAACTCTTCAATTGGGCTGGACGACGAGAGATAAAAGCTTATTGGGTAATGACTTATGAGACAGAAAATGTAGATCTGAAATGCTATTTTTACACACCTCTAATTTTGAACCACAGTGACAATTTAAGATGAACATGAAAAAAAATATCTGAAGTTAACTTGATTTTTATAACAATTATTAGGCCTGTTGGATTTAAGTAGTTTGCCAACTGTTGGCATTTAAGCTATAACTAATTACAGATCCATGCATCAAAACAGATGGCCAACTAATGCAGCTGTTCATTTGGAAGGCAGAGCAGTAATATTTATAGGTAATGGTCCCAAATTAACTATTTTGGGCTTTACAAGTGCTAGCTGCATGTTCTGAATTCTTCTGAAACATGTCAGTGATTAAGAATAAGCTTTTGCAGTGCATCTATGCAATTTTTGGTATATAAAAGTTTAGTAATTATAAGTTACTAAAATACAGATACTTGCAAAAATATTAAAATAAAATTATAAATGAATAGTGTAGTAGCATCTTTTCAGATTCTCCACTGATCAAGAACATATCCTAAAAAATTTTAAAATAGAAAAAGTAATCATTAGGGGAAAAAAAGAAGAAAAATTACCACTTTATTTGTTGGTGTTTTACAATCTTGAGGTATGGATGGATGTTCTAGTGAGGCTGGAAGATCTCTTAGAGTTTGGAAGCTTTCTGTCTCATATCTATTCATTTCATGTCCAGTATTTAATTCAGCTTCAATTTCTTGTTCCCGTAACAAATCCTCAAATATATCCTCAGTATTTTTATCATCCTGTTGTCTCCTCACTGTATCTTCTTCTTCCTCTTCCCCTCCTTCTCCAACAAAGTCCTCAGAGAAAATGGGCATGTCTGCTCGTATTCTCCTTATACATGTCTAATAAACATTATTTGGTTACTAGTTAAAATCCTGAAGAATTGAATGTAATTACCTATGCTCATTTCAAAAGTTACATTTTTGCTTTTATTAAGTGATTGGATACTAAGCCAGATAATAAATGAAAGAAAGAAAAGCAAACTTTTACAGGATTGTGCTCTTCAAGTACTTATATCTTAAAAGTGTGAAAATATCCATAACTTTAACACAACAGATTTTGTAACAAGAGTCAGCCTATTATAGTTTAACAACAGTTTTTTAATAAACAGTTTATTTGGGGCTATTACACTGAACAACGTATGAAGGGTATTTAGGTGTGGACTAACAATACAATAAATTTTTAGCACACTTTTTAACATTTCTGCTTCTCAAATGTTTACATAAAATGTGTTTCCACAAAATTATTGTTAACAATTATTCAAAATGTACATTGCATATATTTAACATTTTTTCTTGGCAAACCATACTTTTGGACTTTCCTAGAATGTGGACTGTAATCAACACTCAAATTGGTCAACAATCACTAATAACCACTTCACAAAAACTATCATGTTACCTATATGTATATATGTTTGTGTTAAAGATTTCTTTTTCACCAAAGGTAAAATTGAAAAGAGAATCTCTGACACAGAGGCCTAATGTATTCCCTGATTGGCTGCACCCTCTGCTGAAACTGCAGTTTCATATATTTAAGGCTCATTAGCACAGCTTGGGTCAGCAAACCAAAAAAATAGAGTTAGGCTTCTTATAATGGTGAAATGTAAATAATATCTATGGGGTTTTGAGTCTATTTTAATCCACCATACAGTAACCTAAATTAACTTAGGTATGTGAATAATGTTATGACATTACACCTAATTCATTATTTGATATTATCCAACAGACTCAAAATACCATAATTATTATTTTAGTACCTGTTATACTTAATGATTGAACTGTTATTAACCTACAATAACCATACACAATGCAAATTTCAACTTATGGAAAATAAGGCTAATGTTTGTTTTTCCTCTTCTTTTATTAACTAGAATTTCAGAGTTTAAAAACTATCACATAATCGTTCATATATTGAGAAAAATAAAAGTAATAAAATACAATATCACTTTAAGTAGCATTATTATTCTTTACTGAAAAATATGGATGTCATTCTATTTATTAACATTTCAGATAACAACAGAGATTTTGTGGTAGCAGCAAAAGCATCAAATGAAAAATTGCATAAGACAAATTACTGTTGCAAATCAACTGCTCAACACAAACAAACCCATTCTGAATCAATGAATTTCATAGGAAATAACGTTTAGCAATATTCAAGAATGTTTATACCAATTTTGGGACATGCTTCTGTATAAATGTGTATAGAAATTATCAAGTGTTTACCACTAATTGCATCTGCTTTAATATTCTAAAAAAATGTTATGAGGAAATAAAATATTTCACTTTATATGTCTCAAAGCAATACTTGCCTGTACTGGTCTCTTAGCACCCAACTTTTCAATTCTTTCTAAAACATCACTAAATGGAAGGCGTGGATACAAACGGTGTGCCCAATGTTCTAATATTGCCATCATTTTATCCAAGTCATTTGTCTGTAAAATATTGAAGCATGTTATTTATTGGTTTAAATATTGTACCCATAGCAAAAAAAGCATACACAAGTTTTATTACAAATTATAGACGTGTAATAAGTAATTTTGTCTCATAGTTCCACACATAACAAACATAATCATTCCTCTGTAACTTTATTTTTTTTAATATTGTGAAATAATGAAATGTCATTTTTTTATAATACTAAAATATATAAAACAAACTATAAATAAAGTACAAACAGATTTGCTTTCCATTATAAAAAACTGTTTTATCATAAATTTACTACATCAAACATTTTTATTTACATTGGTTCTTTTAAGAACTAGTTAAAAAATAAAGCAATCAATGGTGTGCCAAATATGTTAGAATGAAGACACTATATAATACTTGAAGCATTTCCGATGCACTATTTCAGGGCATATGTCACTTTGAACAGTTTAAAATAAGAAATTAACCATAAAAATTGTTATGTTCATGTGAAGTTAGTATTATCAAGATATGAGGAACAAATATTAGATTTAGTATTAAAATAGTAGTATACTTTGTTTACTAACTGACTGGGGTGTGGTAAACAAGTCTTGGGAAATCCTTAATAACAAGATAGACTTACTTTCTTCAAATAAATTATATTTTGACTTGATCTATCAATCTTATATTGGCATATACAAATTTGTTTTTTAGTTTCTTACAATACTAAATATTTTAATACAAAACTGTAAAGCTTATAGAGACTCAGTAAAAGAACTTGATTACTAAAAATAAGAATATATCACTGTGGTATGCTGTTTCAAACTTCCTGTTATAATCACAAATAAGTTCATTTAGCAGACAAAAAAAACAATGTATGCACCAAGTACAAGATAAAAAAAAGTAACAAGAATAAGAATCCTAACTTTAAATTATATATTGAAATACTGGAATGATTAAGATAAATATTTGCTAAACTTTAAACTGCAGGTTCTTTAAAGTAGTGCAAAAAATGTGTTGCTAGACATCCTGCATTTGACTATGGGTACAAAAAGTACTTAAGAGGTTGTATGCTCTTTCAAAATACATAAAATGTTTAACTTTCAAAGTAATAACTGTAAATGTTTACCTCATAGCCTTTCCCTTTAAAAGTAACTTTTTCAAACACCTTTGGAAGTAGAGCAATACCTCGTTTTCCACAGAGTCTGAAATGAAACATTGACAATACATGTAAAACAATATTACATAAGTAAACTTAACTCATTCAAAAATACTGAGCAAATGCTTATCTATCAATCATGAACCTTCTATAATTTGTAAATACAATTTTTACTGTAGGTTTAACCTCTCCCAAGAAATCTCGTCTCAACTCTTTACTTAAACATTAACATTTTCTTAAATCGAAAATGTATTTCCAATAATACTTACCTCTTCTCACACTACAGCTGTTACTCAACAGCTAGGGTTTCCTTCCTTTGCCCATCTAAGCATTGGTTTGAATTTTTCTCACTTGCTCCAGTCTTTTATTCCACACTTAATTGCCCTTGGCGATATCTGTCTCGTGACACTCTCCACCTACGGCAATGCACCATTTTTTGAGACTGACTCAATCTGCATTAACACCAGCTCTTAGTTGGGAGGAAGGGCAGGAGAGTGTGAGAGAGCTAAGTATTATTGGAAAAACGTTTTCAATTTAAGAAAATGTTAACTTCCAAAACATACTTCTCACACTACAACTAGAATCCTACATTGATAAGGTGTAGAGGCTGGTGAGGGCATTATCCATATAGAATGCAGCTGCATAGATTGTGGGTGTGCCAATAGAAGATTAGCATCCTAGCATGGAACCACACTATATCCAGAACAGGTATGCTCTTCACCCGGAACCTAATTCAAGCACTTCAAGGGTAATGTGATATAATCATCATCACTATTGGCCAGGCTCCAACCAGCTAACCGAGGTTCCAATGCTTGGGGTTGGAATTATAGAGCCATGGTTCCTAAATCCCATGTTGGTGGCTAGGCATTTGGGCAGCAATATATATACTTGTGAGTGTATCCCAACCTGTAGCTATAAAGTGATGCCTTACGAGCCACCAGAATCATGATGAGAAGATAAACAACACTGAAGTGGACAAACCCTCTTCTCAACCTGAAGAAGTCTGAAAGGCAACACCCCCCAACTCAGAATGACAGGATCCTGTATACCATACTCAATCTGAAGAAACAGAACTCATCTGGTCTGGAATTATTAACACTCATCTTCACTCCCCAGCCATGTTGGCAAGGTAAATTCCACTTGTCCCTGGAATTATGAGGAGGACATGAAATAAGCTGTGCTCAAACAAGGACCCAGGAAGGTACCACCCTGTGTTTGGAATTATGAGGAGACAATGAACCCTCTTCCATGAAAAATGTACTGAACCAATATTGATCAAAAAGAAGGGCCATGCTCAACCCAACTGGATAGCTGAGCATCAAATCTGAACCAGTATTACGAGTAGGCTCCCACATAGTCTGGTGCCTCTCCTACTAAAATCTGAGAAAAAAAAACATCCAGGATCTCTGGTAGGAGGGCCCCAAACTTTGCCCTTTTCTCCAAAAGTGGAGGAAATTCACTTGAACACCCTAGAGGAATAACCTCTGTCCATCACCAGAGTGACTGGAAACAAGGATGTTGTAAGGACTCCCTAGCTCTACTAGTAGAATATGGGTGGGTAATGCAAGTTGGGGAGTCATGATGAAAAATACTTTGGAAACAATGCAATTGGTGAAACAAGTTCCATAAATCTTTAAAAGCAAACAAACCCTGATTTATTAAATCCAATCATTGGCAGGGATGGGCAAGATCCCTTTATGCTTTGCTCATGATAGTCCATGAGTGGCAGTCCAGCATATACAGTAATACCACTCTAGGTGGTCTTATGGGACATTTTATCTCTACAGTGTGTGTGTTACAACCTAGATAAAGTATATTGTGTTAATGGTTACTAGTGCAGAATTGGTTTGATAAAAGCACACCTGTCTGGGCAACACTTACCATAGAGTAGGATCCTGTGAAAAAGAGATAAGGGACCCTGAAAAGTAAAGAAGAGACAACATTAGTAATGAAGATACTCACACCTCTGTATGATATAGCAGATGTGGTTAAGATAACTACAGGGGGTAGGTGAGAAACCCTCAGAGAAAAATACTGCCAGTTCATGCAAATAATGTGAGATAAAAGTATTGGGGGTGGTCCACATACCAGACCACACAGTGTCTTTCAGCAGGCATTTCAACAGGATTGCTAAGGGCATAGAAAGGTGATGAATCTAATGAGACATGACTCCCAGAAGTCTTCTCACCTCCAACGAGAGCCCAGAAAAAGCAATATGGATCAACTTTTGTACCCCCTCCCTCAAAAAAGTAATCAGGGATAAATCTCAAAAAACTGAAGGATCCCAATGAAGAAAAACTCATTGTCTAGTACTTCTAAAGGCATTAGTGTGGGCCTCACTGGACATAACAAACGATCAGAATCCGATCAGTCACAGAAGTGAGAAATAGTAGTCAGAAGAATTGGTGAAAAGGATGTATCCTCTTCCATGGCTGCCAGTGTCTTAGGTAAGATGGACCTTTTTGGGTATAGGAGGACATAGGTAGAATGATAAAGCATCCTGTACATATGCATTGCAAACAACTCCAAAAAGCCATATCTGCAGGCAAGCAGCAACAAAAAATAAACCTTAAGGGAAAGGTGATACATAGGACATGAGGCTAAGGGCTCAAACTAATGTTGAGAAAGAGATAGGGAATTGAAATGGTAGTTTGGGACGAAGGACTTCAAATGACTTGAAAGACTCAAATAATTTTCTTCTCTTTGAGTATCTAAAGGTATTTGATAAGGCCACCTTAAGTAAGACGGTTGTGGAAGATGTGAAACCCTCGTCAAAGAGCCATTTCAAAAAATGAGTCATGGTTGACACTTCTGAATAAAGTGGGTTCAACCTCCTTGCAATACACCATTGTTGACATGTGTACCATTTCTGTTGATAAATATCCATTGTGGGACTACACAAAGACTGAGACAGATACATGGTAATCTTGGAAGTAAAACCATGATGCCTTGCAAAGGAATACATAACCTCCATGCATGAAGCTTCAGGATGGCTGGTTGTACAATGTCGGATTGTGACTTCCTAAAAAGAAATGACCAAAGAGGAAGTGGAAGAGGTAGGCACTCCTGAAGATACCATAGAAGCAGAAAACAGGCTTGACCCAACCAACCTGATGCTACCAACAAAACCTAACAAGAGGTTGAATGAATCATAGCTAATAGTCTGTTTAACATACGAAACAGTGGGAAGGCATAGAGGTGCAATCCCACCCAGTCCTCAGTAAAAGCATCTATTGCCAATGCCCGAGGGTGAGGTACTGGAGACCAAAATGCTGGTAGTTGAGTGTTCCAACGAGTGGCAAACATATTGATTATCAGTGTCCCAAACAGATAGCAAATTCAACAGAAAACATTGCAATGCAGCATCCATACTGTCGGGAAAATCCAGTTGGGTCGAGACAATTGAACTGCCACCAAATTCATCAACCCTGAAACATAGCAAGCTAGTAGGATTATATGATGGGAGTGAGCTCAATAAAGAAAAACCAAGGTTTGAAAACAAATAGACCTGGACTGAGTGCCCCCTTGATGAGAAATGTAAGGCACTACCATGAAATTGTCATAGTGAAACATGACAATAATCAATATTTCCCCTCAGTAAGTCCAGACCTTGAGACATCACCCTTTCAACAGGAAATTTGAAACACTGATGTGCAGGGAAGCCTTGTTGTCTGTCCATAGGCCTTGGTATTCATGACTATTGAGATATGCACCCCTCCTTGAAGTAAGGCATCTGTGAAGAGATGGATCTCTGGTTGAGGTGGCTACAGAGGATCACCCATTGTAGTATTGCTTCAATCTAACCACCACTCAAGGTTGAATATTTTGATCCTGAATAAGGAGACTGGTGAATTTAGTAGATTGCTGTTCATGATCCATTGGTCATGCAGAGACCACTAAAGGGATCTCATGCATGCTCATCCCCAAGTAATGGAAGATTCAACTGATGCCCACATCCCCAAAAGAGAAAGAACCATCCATACAGAGGGAGAAGGAGACATATGAGTCAGACTGCCTATTCCATAGTGTGAAGCCTGATGGGAGTTGGCTAAACCTGACTGAAATATGTGTTGAAAAAGACACCCAGATGGATGATATATTGTATTGGTGTGAGGATAGATTTCTTGGTTGCAATAATAAAGCCTGCCTTGGTTGCTTCTGAAAGTAGAATCTGGATGTGACATTCCGCTAACTGATGAAATGGTGCCAGCAGTAACCAGTCGTCCATGTAATGGTGTGTGAACAGGCCTAGGAAATGGAGGTGACAAGAAAAGGCTTGTACAATTCAGAAGAATACATATGGATGGTGCCAATACTAAACCGAAGGGCAGAGACTGCAGCACCTGATTCTTGTGCGCAAAATACAAATAGTGGTGGGAT
The DNA here is from genome assembly GCF_000517525.1 of Limulus polyphemus. Classification (NCBI taxonomy): domain Eukaryota; kingdom Metazoa; phylum Arthropoda; class Merostomata; order Xiphosura; family Limulidae; genus Limulus; species Limulus polyphemus. The sequence continues at coordinate 114,745 of NW_013668798.1, forward strand.
GACTCTGCTATGGAAACGTGCAGATAAGAATCGGCAACATCGAACTTGGTCATCCACAGTTCTGGCACAAAATGCCAATGCAGAGTGAGGAATGACTCCATAGTGAACCTTGGAGGACCTAGGAATTGATGTAGACTACAAAGATCAATGACCAGACACCAATCTCCTGTCTTCTTGGCCACAACAAACAGATGGGAATAAAACTCTGAAAGAATTGGGATGACTTTCTCCACTGCTCCCTTGACCAACAATTCTCTCATAGCCCTGGTACAAAGTTCTGAAATCCAAGGATCTGTGAGAGGCAGAAACACTACAGGTTGGGTGCATAATGGTGGTGAAGATGTGAACTGAATGACTAATTCTGATGCAAGGACTTGTAGTACTCATGGATCCTTGGTAAAGGTTTTCCACACATCCAGAAATTCTCAGAGCAGAGCCCCCACAAATCCCAAAGGGACATGAGAGTCACCACCACTGCTGGCAGCATTCTGCCTCAGTGGAGGAACCTCGTGGATATTGGTGGAATCTATTCTCGGTAACAATGGTCCAAGGGGCTGATGTCGGGGGTTAGAAGGAGGGAAGTCGAGAAGCCAACGACTATAGGGATTAATGCAGATGGGCAACATCAACCCTTCATTCCAAAATCTCTGGAATTCCTGCAGAATTAAAAGGTTGGAGAAAGGGAGCCTCATGTAACTAACGGAAAGTGGCAACAGGTAGATAAATGCCCTCCAACAAAGCATCTCTACCCAACAAATCCCAACAACATACTAGCCAAGAGACTAAGGAAAGTGTAGAATCTGACCATCTAAACAAGGTAGATGCTAACTCGTCATCAAATTGATGTGGTGATCACTAAGAGGCTTCCAACAAAAGTTGGAGGGATGATAAATATCTTAGCACTGTAGTTATGGTGAGCTATTCAGGCTGACCAAAACTCTGTTCTGGAACCCCACATTTCCAGGAGCAGGAATATTCATTGAGAGTCTAAATGCACGTCCACCTGGCAGTGGTAGGCTAAAGCATATTGTTCCGAAAAACGTGGCGGACAAGGCATAGCTGTCCTTTTACTGAGCAGTAAGCCTCTCTGCATGAATTGCAATATCAGGGGATGGAGGGAGAACTAAGTATTTGCCCTCAGATACTTCTACCATCAGGGAAGGCACAAACTCAAAACATCACACACCCAATTTACCAATTGAAGAAAAGGAGCCAGAGGTGGCTGATCCAAATTAGCCCCATACGAAGCCCACATAATAAAGGAAAGCGATGGAAAAAGTGGATCTAAATTCTCTCCAGAATGTCCAGGATAGCTGTCCTTTCACTGAGCAGTAAGCCTCCCTACATGAATCGCAATATCAGGGGATGGAGGGAGAACTAAGTATTTGCCCTCAGATACTTCTACCATCAGGGAAGGCACAAACTCAAAACATCACACACCCAATTTACCAATTGAAGAAAAGGAGCCAGAGGTGGCTAATCCAAATTAGCCCCATAAGAAGCCCACATAATAAAGGAAAGTGATGGAAAAAGTGGATCTAAATTCTCTCCAGAATGTCCAGGATCAACCACAAGTGCAGCCTCAGAGTCACCTGGAGAAACACCACAGGATAAAATATATGTTTCCATCTCACTACAAATAAGGTCATGGACAGCCTCAACTGAGAGTGAACCCCCCAACTGCTGAGCACACTAGATATCAGGGGTGGGATAGTAGAGACCTGATTTGCCTGTGCTGGAAAAAGTGATCTGGGAATTCAAGCTATATATGGGCTTGCCAAACAACCCCCCCCCTCAAAATCAACTAGGTAAAATGCAGAACTCTCAATGTATCTCCAATAGTTGTAGTACACAGAAACCCTTTGAACACTTTGTCAAGAAAAAGTGATAATATTATCTGAATGAGGTGCTTATATACAGTACCAGGATAAAGGGTGCACTGACATAGATTGACATATATTGCCAAGGGCAATTAAGTGGGGAATAAAAGACTGGAGCAAGTGAGAAAAAAATCAGACTAATGCTTAGATGGGCATAGGAAGGAAACCCTGTCAATTGAGTTATAGCTGAAGTGTGAATGTTTTGGAAATTGCTTTTTTTCTAGTGATGTTTTATGAGATTTCATGTGTATGGACATTTTCAAATAATGCACAACAAAAATACATTACTTTTCACAAGGTCCTATTAGTGATGAATAAAATCATTCATATAAATATAGTATGAATTAAAACAACAGTATATCTATGTTACAAATTTCCAATAATGTCAATCAATTGGAAATTAAACACAAAAGTTTGCTAATTTAAATACTATTGGTGAAAACTTAAGAAAATCATCATACTTAATAAAACTATAGTTATTATAATATGTAAGATCATAAGATAGACTTTGGACATCTTTCTAAAACATAATGAAATTAAAAAAAACAACAAGGAATGAATATATTATTTGGCCCACAAACACACACAAAAAAAATCCAACTTACAGTGGACCTTATATTTTACATTATAATTGTCTAGAAATCCTTAATAATTTCTAGGTACTAGTCAAGGCAATGCGTTTATTACTGAAACATATACTGCCATGAAAACTTTAAAGCTGAAGGTTTACCAAAGATAATATATCTATTGCCTCTAATAAATACTTGCTATGACTGAAAGTTATGACTTTCACCTTTTTATAACTAGTGAGAATATATCTATATTCACATGCATTCATGTAACATTTTTTCCAAATTTTGATGAAGTTTCTGTATGTAGTTAATCACATACATGTTGACCGAATGTCTCAAAATCATAAATGCACACATAAAAGCTACATACATACTGCAAACTTTGTTCTTAAGTCTCAAGCTAGCATGTATGTGTTTCTGTAAGGAATTCTTGGAAGGAAACCCATTCAAAGAGGCAATAAAGAAACCTGTACATCTGGCTGAGTATACAATGTAGACCATTGGCTGAAGTATGTAATATGTTAACTTGTGGAACACTTGACTTTGTCTCACTAGAGACTTAAGTCACGTATTTCCATATTTCTGGGTTTTACTCTTGATCTCTTGATTTTCTCAACCCTAGCAGCCAGACAATTTTGAAGAAGCCCAGCCAGTTTTGGTAATGTAACACAGTTTGGTAAATAAATAATTATTTGTGTCTTAAACTACACTAGTGTTTGCTCATTCTCTTTTACTGCTTGTGTTCAATTTATTCTTTGCTTAATAGTAATATGTAGCATTTGGCTATTCTGCTGGATGTCAGTGAATCTGATTACCACATACTTAACTAGAGGAGCACTTAGTAGAGCCCATACCTCCACCAAGCAGTGTTGATCATATTCTGCCCTAAAAAAATACAAAAATATATCCATATGTCCATTGTTATCAATGGACAAAGGACCATTTCTAGTAGGACAATGGGGAATAATATTCTACACAAGTCCACCAAGTTTTATTAAAATCTAATTATTTTTGACTGAGTTATAGAGCAAAAATAGTGATAAACTGGCCCTCTTGCTAACAGATATTGATTTTCATGGCCTTGTTATGACCTTGGTCTTTAACCCTCTAAAAACTAATAAATTCTAAGTTGGGTCATAGTCAAAATGTATACCAGCTTTTGTCCAAATCCATTTAGCCATTTTCAAGAAATCCTGCTGACAAACACACACACAGGGGTGAAAACATAACCCTTCCCCTCACCAAAGGTGACGGAGGTAATGAACTATTTTGTATCAGATTTTAGAGTACAATTCAACTTTTCAATTTGAAAGATTTTTACAGATTATGACTTTCAGTTTTCAGCACATTTATGTTGTACAGCTGGTTTGGATTATGTACACAAAAATCAGATGGTCTACTCCAGATTTCTGAGTCATTTCTGTTGAAAACATTTACTAAAGCTTGAATGATGAGCTACTGTCTTCCATATAATGAAAATAGGAATGAGTTATGAACACAAAGTATTAAATCCAGACTTAATGTACACTGTACATGATTTTCAAATAACTAACTGCAATTTTGCCCAAATTTGGTTGAAAACAATCCTCAATTCTTAATAAATCAGAGCTTTTAATTTTAATTATTCTTTTTTTGTACAGTATTAGTTAAATTTATCATTTAAAGCAACTATTCAGTTACAGAGCAAAAATTAAAGCAATTTAATCACAAATTATATATATTTTTATTTTATTTCAATATTTTATGATTATTAAGTAAACTGAATTTCAAGTCACTACAACACACATAAATCATTTCTTTCGTTTCTTAAACATTTTAATAAGCTGTACCAATGTCTTTATATTTCTAAAACACTTTATATTATAATTTCAAAGAAAGTAATAAAAAAGTAACCTGTCTGCATCAAGCTTTGGCAGGGGATTACGAACAATTTTTTTCTTTGCTTCAACTGGCTGTTGACTAGCAGTATTTACATCTCCATCTTCATTTCTAACGTCTTGATTATCCTCCTGAGTATCATCTTCATTTTCAGCTGTATGTAACTCATCCAAATTTTCATCCTCATCAAAAAGGTTTTCCAAATCATCAGCATTCATCTACATATTTCCAAAATAAATTTCATGAGCTAGAAACTAACACTGACAAAAAAAAAGTCCCTAAATTCATAATTATCTTATTTCATCTACACATTTTGGAAGAGTTGAACTCTTTCACTGTAGTGTTTATAGATAAACAAATCTCCTAGTACCAGGCTTATATATAGATACACACTAAATAACAAAAATGTCTTAATATTTCGTTACTTATTTGAAAATGAAACTGGTGAAGTTTTCAAAGGGATATCTTTTATTCACAGTAAAACAAAACTGTTATTGTTATGGCAAAACTCTAGAGGGGAACATAAAGCTGTCTTAGCTGAAGATGGCTTCTTCCTTGTCTTATCATTCTCACTATTAAATATGAAAAAAGGTGATGGATCAATAGCATCAATTCTTTTAACAATCTTAAACATCTCAATCAGATACCCTCTAGCTCTCTTTTTTTCATGAGAAAACAAGTTTAAAGATCTTAATCTATCCTTATATGATAACAATTATACCCAGGTATCATCCTAGAAGCCCTCCTCTGAACCCTTTCCAATAATTCAATATCCTTTCTAAGGTAAGCTGTCTAAGACTGACCACAATATTCCAAGTGTGGCCTAACCAGTGACCTATACAATGATGTTATAACCTCTTTAGACTTGTATTCAATATTTCTGTATATACAACCTAAAATACTATTTGCCTCACCACTAGCAACAGTTCATTGTTTGAATGTACTTATGAGATTGATCAAGAACACAAAGATCCTTTTCTTCTATAACACTGTTAAGGTTATTCCCATCAAAATTATATGCATAATTCAAATTGTGATATCCCATACACATTACCTTGCATTTATAATTATTAGCCATCTGCCATTTATTCCCCCAATTCACCATATAACATGCCTATGGCAACAAATGTTAAGCGTGACTACTACATCAATTCATAAGCTTTGTACTTAATAAATACAGGGCTTTAATTGTGGCATAATATTCAATCTGGAATACTAAAATTATGTTTATTCCACTGGAATGTTAGCACCCTATCCAATGTCTAATTTGTGCAATATTAGCAGGAATTAACTATGCAACACCCACTTATAAAGTATCTTGATTGTCATTCAGAAAATAAATCCTAATGAATGATTGTCTAATACTTATGGTACATGTAATATTTTGTCAATAGAATCTCTAACAAGTGATAACATTATATCATAGCTTAAGGTTCTGACTTAGACACACACACTGATTTACAGTAGTAGAAATGCAGATTGTATTTACAGCAATACATAAAATAACGTGTATAAATAAAGATGATAAACAATTTTATTTTCACATTTAAACAAACCTGTTAGATCAAGGTGACAATACTGACAATTAACTTTAATATCTATTGTGAGGAAGTTATTTATCGTTACTTCTTCCTTTTGAAGGGATGCAACAAGAAGTATCTGTTGTGAATTGGGCAGCTGAGTTATTTTGAGACGCTAATAAAATTTGGAAAACGTTTACATATTCAAGGTAAACATATTCCTTATAGAAAGAAAAGGGTGGCTGCAAGTAGAAAACCAAGTTGGTTCACAAAGAGTATAAGAGATAAAATTAAAGAATAGCACCATAAATTTCTAAAATTTAAATTGACTAACATCATGGAGGATTTAGAAGACCAAAAAAGTTGGCCAAACAGGAAATTAGGACATCAAAAAAAGATGTTTGAGAAAAGGTTGGCTGAAAATGCAAAAATTAACAGTAAGGATTTCTTTAAATACATTAAGGATAAACAAAATGTTAGGATGGAGGCAGGGCCCTTGAGGGATGATAAAGAAAGGCTTGTATCTGACAATTAAGAAATGGCCGAGTTATTAAATTATTTTTCTTTAGTTTTTACCATTGAAGATTTAAGCAGTATTCCTGCTGTAGTATTTTCCCCAAAGATTTCGATGGAGGTTAAGGATCGGATATGTGAGCCATTTGCTACTATTTTGTTTTATAAGCCCTTGAATAGTGGGAAGGTAACAGAGGATTGGAAGTTAGCTAATGTAACTCCTCTTTTCAAGGGAGGTGATAAAAATTGTCCCAGTAATTATAAACCCATTGGTCTTACATCAGTTGTGGGGAAAAGTTTTGGAAAGACTGTTAAAAAGTTCTTTGCAAAGTCACGTAACAAAGTTTAGAATTTTATTGGTTTCACTAAGGGAAAATCTTGCCTTACAAATCTTTTGACATTCTTATGTAGGTGAGGGTAAGGGTGTAGATTTGGTGTATCTGGTATAAAATACATGACATACCCACATATCACAGGCATTACCACATTGGGTTTAATTTACCAGTGCCTGATCACATTTGCCACACAGAATGTAAATGACATTTGTCCAGTGTTTATGAATTGTATTGTGTAATCCATTTTGTGTCAATAAACAGTTCCTGGGATTACTAGATGTGTCACTAGTAAGCTAACTAAAGATACTGCCAACAACCTTGTCATGAATGGTATCGAACAAAATTGTCATAGAATAATATACATAAAATTTCATTTCTTGTTACTGAAACCATAAATCTGGGTAGAACATCAAAAATAGCACAGTAACAGCAGGCCAAGTGACCATTTGATTCTTAAAAAGAAAATAGACAATAATAATTACAAAAATTGAGCTAAGAAAACAGTTTGAAACTGATTTTTCTTCTCAATCATAGGAGAACAAGACAAACTGGATTCAAATATTTAAAATTTTATAATGCTTGGATAGAATGCCTATCTATGAGCAGTGTGTTTGCTTATTAGAATAAGAATATGGGAGTTGTTACTGGAGTACAATGCATAATCTATGGAAGTCCGAACATAGACTTCTTTTTCAAATAGTATTTGTCCGTATGAGTTGGAAATACTCAGCTATAAGCTTCAACTTACCTTAGTAGCCTCTTTTAAAATAGTGTAAAAGTTTGATCTTCTTTCTACAGGAAAGATATCAACTTACTGGAAATTATGTAGAGACAGGTTGCTCACATAGAATAATGTCTATTTAACCCTTCCATTTTGGGCTGGGTGGAATCTACCCAGCTTGTAACCACAAAAGTATTCATGAAAGTAATTATACTAGGATTTTTTATAATGCATGCATATCTACAAAAAATTTTACAGGTTACTGGTAAACATTACAAGGTTTTCGTACATAAAAATATCATGTTTTCAAATTAAGTAATAAGATTTTTTAATTAAAGATTTTCTCATAAACCTTTTTTTTCAGAATGTTGACTATCCAATATGCAAAACAATTTAATGCATTAGAACATTTTCAAATTTCACATGCGTAATCTTTATAATCTCCAGATAATTATCAAATTTCTTTTAGCAAAAACTTTATATTTTATTTATTTTCACTACTGTATTTCTGTATAGTTTGGTTCGATTTGACCGACTTCGTAACCTCAATAAAAAGTAGGAAAAAAATATAAATTATACTTTTTGCATTCTGAAATGACTACAAATTATAACACAAAAACACAAATGTTTAGTCTAAATAGCTTAAATCTCATAACATTATACATTTATATATATTTATTATTTTTATTATATTGACCTTCCAGCCATGCCTGGCTAACAATACAGAAGTTACAATGATGCAGTGCATGTGAACTCGTGTTACCATATATAATAATATATATAACTGACCTTTAGTCTTTGCTGTGTTTTAGTGGACTAGTATTTTGTAAAATACAACCACATGTCAATTATTATACATTATATATGCATATACATTATTACTATTTACAAATATGTTCTTAAACTTATTTTTCTTGAAACATAGAACAGTAAATAAAGAAGTAAAGCAAACAATTATCTCTTCTAGTTATGACCTTTGTACTTGTTTGTCATTTGTTGTAGGTTGCTAAGCCTTATGAAATTTCCCATGTGGAGGATGTGAAAAATAATATTTTTTTTGCTTTTATATATATACATTTTAAATAACCAGAAAGTTATAAATTACTATATCAATACCATAGAATTCCACTATAATTTATCAAGCATAGTAACTAAGATGTATTTGGGTCTAAAAAATATGAAATTTTGAGCTCACTAAAGACTTACCTTATCATTTGAAATGTTGTGTGAAAAGAATGAAATTAACACAATAATATGTCAAAATGGCTAAGAGAACCACTAGGAAGACAGGACATTCTGAGCTATCGATTGGTTATTTGTGTCATATATAGATGGAAGTGTATATAAGGGACCATTTCCAAAAATGGAAAGAGGTGAGTGGAGGCCACTGTGTTTGATTCAGCACATGAGCGATATCTTAGCAAAGAGAAAACATATGAGGTTCTTATTTTATATTGCAGTTTGTAAATATTGGAAGTTTGAGTTCCTAATTCATAGTAACTGTAGATTTTGTATTTTAACCTAAAAAAGATCTAATTTGAACTTATGCATTCAACATACCACATAACACAAAAATTGATGTTTAGCTGTTTCTTTTTAATATTTACTTTTAAATTAAGAAATTAACTATTGTATGATACTAAAATTTGAATTATGATCTACAATTTTATACCAAATTTGTTAACATAAATTCATAACATAGTAGTTCATTAAAATTTTGAATGCAAGTCAACAAATGCAATTACATGGCCTTTGATGCAATATGGTTAAGAAGTTTGAGTTAAAAGGAACAGCTTAAAGTTCTAGACTTGTTTTAATATTTGTTTTGTGAGTCCTGAGGCGACTTATGACCACTGGGGTATCTTAGATGCTGATGCATCATCAGTGATTCTTGGGCAGATTTACCTGGTGGTGCCAATCTCCTCTCCAGGTAACCATTCCTAATTAAGCAGTGAGAGACTAAAGGGAGGCAGCTAGTCAACACCACTCATTGCCAATGCTTAAGTTACTCTTTTACCAACAAACAGAAGCGTTATAATGCCCCCATGGCTGAAAAGGCAACAAGGATTTGAACCCACAACCTGTATATTGTAAGTTGAGTGCCCTATACACAAGGCCATTTTCTGTATTAAAGTATATTAAATAAGAAAATTTAGGCAAATGGACAATCTGCCTATAATTGGTTTATACAAGTGTTGAAAAGATAAAGATCAAAATGAAAATTAGTGATTTTAAATTTTGGAAACCTAAATATAGATTTGTTTTTCAAAATTATTATACTAAGTTACAAGCTTCTGAAGCAATTTACCTTGTATGTTGTGTACTTTTTTTTAAGGAAGGGAGCTTAAAACTTAACTATGAAATAACACTCAACCCTATGAATTATAATTTATATAAAAAAACTAAGAATGGGGAGTAATTCATTAAGGTTATCTTTTAGATATAATAACTAATTCTTATTGAGTATTCTCTGTTTTTAAATACTAATCCTCTAGTGTTACTACTACAATTAGCATAACAATAACATAAGGATAATAAGGGACCACTTAGTCCTTCAAAGCAGTCCTTTCACACTTACCCTTAAGAAAAGTAAGAAATCATCTATTCCCCTCATAAACTCTTGTGGAGTGGTGGCCTTCACTAGTGCCAACAGCAAATCATTCTATAAGCTAATTACTCTGTTAGGAAAATAAAAATTGTCTTTTCCAAATCTGAAATTTGTTCTTTCATCCTACTCTTTTCAGAATACAGCACTGAGAAATCAGAAGCCTTTAATTTTATTGATCCCCTAAATAATCTTGTAAGATTCAATAAGATCACTTCATACCCTTCTTTTATCAAGAGAGAATAAGAAATCTAAAAGCACTATCATTATGAATAGTACAGCCACAGCAATAATTTTAAACATCTTTAATGAACTATCCAAAGTTACATATATTCCATCTTCAGCAACTCTGTGAAAATAATTTAAACAATCTTTGGTATAATTACCAAAATAAAAATACAATGAATAGTGTTAGGAAATTATAAAACATTCAGTTTAAAACAAAGAGCTATTTGAATAAAGCAATGGGGAATGAGTTTGAATTTTTATTGAGGCTTGAATTTTCATTCATAATATGTACTTTCTTTGAACAACAGTTCATGATCATTACATCCATAAGTTAGAATTAAAAGGCACCTACATATGCAAGAATTCTTGCCATTTACAAATACAGACCTTGAAACACATGGGAATTTCTAACCGAACTAAACTTAAACTTCAAGCTCCACCTAACTTTCCTATATATTATCCCAATGAAATGACATCACACCCTGTTTCTTTAGAAAACTTTTCAATTCTAACTTAAGTTGATAAAAGAAAGTCTAAATATTCTGAATGAAAATTGAAGTTTCATTAGAAATTCAAACTCATTTCCACTTGTTTTATTCAAACAGCTTTTTTTAAATTAAATGTTTTAAATTTTTTTAACACTATCCATTGAATTTTTTTTATTAGTAATCACACTAAAGGTTGTTCAATTCGTTATTTTCATAGATTTGCTAAAGATGGAATATGTCTAATTCCAAAACATTCATTAAAAATGTTTACAATTGTTGGTGTGGCTCTACTATTCATTAACAGACGTTGCTTTTCACCAAATGAATCAACTGCTTACACTATCATCATATTTCTAAGCCCTGCCCTCACTATTATTTTTGTACATCATGTTTGTGTCTCATTAACTGTCTCTATTTCTTTTGTTACAATAATTAGTTGGGATGTCCATTAAAATTGCAAGAATGTGCATAAATTGTTCTATTGCATAGAAAACATGTACACTATCTTGACCTTACACCATAATATTAATAATTTTTTTGGGGGGAATACATCATACATTTGGAGTTTCTCACACATTAAAATAATCTGTATGCAGAGGCCTGCAAGTTGCAAGAGTCTGCATTACCATAAGAGTCCAAATGCTAAAAAAATTAACCATAACCTGATCAAAAAGGTAAAATTGTGTCATGATATTACTGGTGCACATTTTGAAGAGCTACGATAGAAAAATCATTGTCATCCTTCACTTTTGCATTGCCCTGTACTATTACCAGCATACAATTCACACCTTTTGTCTCTTAAATTTACATCAGCCAAACAATGGACTTGAAATCCATGAGAAAAAAAAACAACCTTAGGTTACACACTGTGTCCCACACTTTTGTTTATAAGGGAAAATGTTCATTTCCATTTTTACATGAAATAATGCAAAAAGTGAAGCTCCTTTTAGTTGTTACACTTCATGAAACCAATTTTTAGATATGTTTATAAAATAAATTAACAGGTGCATATAATATTATATTACTAAACTTCTAATCAGTAGAAGTTACAATAACAGAATGCTTGAAATTTACTGTTCAAAAGTTTTTAACTGTTATTGTTAAGAAATGAATAGCATAGTCTCTAACTTAAATTTAAAATAAAGTGTGTATGATAATTACTTGTGATGTTTGAATAGAAAGCAATCTGGAACATATAATTACTGTGGCATAGGAAATAATAATTCATAGCAGGAGTCAGCAACCCTTCAAAGATGAAGACATTTTTTCTTTTTGTCAAAGACCAAACCATTTTGAAAGCCACAATATGCTCTAACAGTCTAACATAAAACAAAAGAAAAATGTCATGGTGGGACAGCAGTAAGTCTTTGGATTTAAGTCACTAAAATCAAGGGTAGATTCCCCAAGGAAAACATTGAGATTAAATTTTTAACACACATTGTGCCTAAAAGATTCTCAATTTTTCTTCACAGTAAGAGTAAAGATTGAGAGTCACACAAATATCCTTAAAGAGCTGCAGGTTGCCTACCCCTGGCCTATTGTAATAATTTGATATTGTGAGCAATGCTATAGTATATAAAAAATAATTAAGTATTCAATGTTATTATTATTTATAAATATTAATAAACCAATGAGAGGGGCTTACAACACATTCTACTTTTCTAGCATCTAAAAAGAGCTGATGAAAGGTAGACAGTAGAAGACAACAAACTAATGTAGGCAATTAGCACAGCATTTAATCTTGAAGACGGCTAAAACTGGCCTAAAGGCTAAATTAAAGCTCACTAAAATAGTAAACACGTAAAAAAAATAAAGGCTGGTTGGTAATTTACTCAATTACTGGCATTTTTCCGTGAAGTTCACAGATACTATAAAACTTAAGTTAAACTTAAAAGTACACAAAATCAAGGCAGATGTTTATATTTATTATTTTAAACTAATAAGTTATGTTACTATTGTTAGTTTGTGTTTCTAAACACAGTTCAAAATTCAAAACCATGCAGACAATTCTAAGCTAAACTTCTAAAGTAAAGGCGTTGCTAAACAAAGTCGGTGTTCAAAATGAAAGTTACAACCTGTAACGTTATGATTTAGCAATCGGGGTTGGTAACATTACTATTAGTAATAAATAATGTTATTACTAATATCACTATGTTATATCTATGGTAAAATTTATAAATGAAAACTCTAAACATTTATACTTTTTTATAATATAGTGTATTAGTATAATTTAAATAGTAAAATAGAAATGTCAGAAGGATTATTTAAACAGCAAAACTTAAGCACGTTACTTTGACTAACGGAAGATGTGATTATCCTTGTTGGTTTTATTTAAAAACTGTTTTTATAATTAATACAGCAGGGTCACCAGAACAGGAATTCCCATTTATAATGACATTAGTAAACCCCTAAACCTAACTTCTTTCGTGCTTTCCCGCGATAAATTATGAATGTTTCGTTCACTAGAGGGATATGATAATTGGAAAACTGATAATATCTTGACCAGAGACACAATAAAATATCCGCATATTTTCTATAGGTGCGGCGATACAGTGATACGATACGAGTAACGTTTGTTTCTTTGTTTGTAGTAAAGCACAAAGCTACACAATGGGCTATCTGTGCTCTGCCCACTACGGGTATCGAAACCCGATTTCTAGCTTTGTAAGTCCACAGACAGTGTCGCTGTGCCACAGAAGGGGCTCGAGTATCGTGAAGGCATAATACAGTTGTATCGATACATCGTCCGATACGATACGATTTATGTATCTTCACAAAATTTGGCAAGCTTTCAGTAAACATTATACGTCTTTTGTACAGAAGAAATAAGAATTTCTAATAAAGTATTTTTGATAAAAATTAATGATTAAACAAAGGAAGGTGAGTATTGAGTACCACATGTTGTCTTCATTTCTTTTATCAAAAATATTATATGCAAAGCAACATAACAAATTAGACAGACAGATATTAACTTTTTTTTTATTTTACTTCTCTTGCCAGCTGCCATTTAGTTGATCAAATCTGAAGATTTGAAAAACACTGTAAAGTTTGAAGTACTTAAATAATACAATGTTAGTAATTTTGATAATAAATTACAGATAAGATTGACAAACTTTGTAACAAGCCGTTGGTAAAACATCTGTATCTAGATACTATGATAATGTTGCGTCAGCGAGTCACATGACTACTGTGACGCCACGTTTCTAGAACTATCCTGTACTTTGGCGAATGCTCTAGTATTTACTAGATATAGGGTAGTCGGGTACATAAAAGAGGGTGACAACATGACGGAGTGTGTAGATAGTGAGTAATTGAACTGCAGTCACAGGGTATTGTTGAAGTTAACGTTCGTTCGTTATAGTGTTTGTTTTAGCGTGAGTATTGAGATTAAGTGTATCGCAGAGTTATATTCGGAAAGAATAAACCAGTTTTATTAAGTAAAGACTTGTGTCGTTAAAGTTTCGTCGGAAGGAAGTTACGGAAAGTTAATTAACAAACGGAAACGTAACAATAAGATACGCACCCCTAATATTTTCGTTGACGAATTACTCTCGTTAACAGCATCTTGATATTTTACAAGTGTTTTTATTACTATTGAACGATTAACATGAAATTGCAATACATAATCAAGCTTAGATATATCGCATGCAACATAACTCGAGCGAACTTATTATAATTAAGAACAGTTCGGTCAGTATTCATCTACCATTTGTTCCTGTTTGTTTGTTTCTTTTATAGCAAAGCCATATTGGACTACCAACTGTATTCATCGCAGGGAATCGGACCCTGGAATTTAGCGTTATAAGTCCTTTAATTTACTGCTTTCCCACTAAGGAATATTTTGTTTTTGAGAACACCTGAATAATAATAATTGGCAAACAACGATTTATAAGAATAATGAAAGAGACAAACCAAATGTTCTGTCGAAACATGTAGTACGTTCATCAAAAAATTAAACAATTTATTATACTTGTAAACCATTATTTGCCAATTTATTATTATGTTAGCATACATGAACTCGTGAAAAAAGTTATCAGTGAATTGGCCTAAATTTGGAGGACGTTGTTGGCGAGTGTTTCGATGGTGCATCTAATATGAGTGGCGTTCGTAAAGGACTAGCGACTTGAATGAAAGAGTGCTCACCGCGACGAATATATGTGCATCATTACGGTCATCTCCTCAATCTCGCGCTGCAGGATACTATGAGTGAGATAGAGCTATTTAGAAATGTGCTAGTGACAATCCAAAGCCTATATATTTTTCTGGAAGCTAGTCCAAAATGATATGCTCTGTTCAAGAATATTTGTTCTTACCCTAAAATTCTTGAACGTAACGAGATGGTCATGTCAACGGGTGATAACGACGCTAAGACGTATACTGACAGCACTGCACTTCTGAATATTGCTATTGATTTTGAATTCGTGTTTGGATTGCTTCTTCTGAAGGTGATATTGTTAAATACCAGCAATCTTAATAAATATTACAAGGAAAGAGCATGGATATTATCACTACCAAGAGAAATGCAGATCTTACCATCAAGAGCCTCAGTGACTGTCGGGACGAGGATAACTTCGAGCGATTGTAGACTACATCACAAATCTTCGCTGATAAGATAAAAGAAGAAATTGAAGGGACTCGATTCACATTCAAAGAGGCGAGAGCACCAAGAAATAAACCATCCCGTCGCTTATAAGTGCTCATCGGCGAATAAACTCATACTGCGCAAGTATAAACCCCGAAATAACACCACCGTATCAATACATACAATCGAAGCCTCGACAAAGTACTCCGTGAAATGAAATAGCCCTTCGAAAGTAACGACAAAACATTTGTGTGCCTTGGGAGACATTGTGATGAACAATTCACCTTTGGATGACAACTTCGAAGTGGTATCAAGTATTTATGGTGTTGACAAAGATCTTTCAGAAGTCGAGAAGATCTTGTATGTAAACTCCATCTCTGAAAATTCGAGCTCTCGGCTGAAGATCGCGGCTGATGTCGTCAATAATATGTTTCAGAATGGACTAAATGAATTACTACCTGTGCTATACGAGATAGCGACCATCCTGGCATCAATTTCGGCCACTTCAGGCTCGGCAAATAGTTCCTTCAGTGGATTGAGACCTACAAAAATGGGTCGAGACCGTTTGAACAGTATTGCTATTATAAACATTGAACGAGCTTACGCTAATAGGACTATTGAAAATTACATTGAAAAATTATCGACACTTTCGGTAGAATGAAGGAGCAAGACGCTTATTTTTTTGAGCCTCTGATATTGAGTATAATATTTATAGTTAGTAACCCTTGTATATTGTTCAATTTCAATCATTTTCGCATATTCAGGATGAACATAGTTGCATGTTACACAATGTATAAATAGATTGATGAGTGTGATCATCCAAATTCAGATAAATTTTGTGCTTGACCCCTTCCCCCACAGGATTTGGGCCCATACGCCTATGCTAGTGTATGATATATTTTTGTGTTATTTTGCTCGTTTGATGTTGTTAAGCTCAAAGCAGCAAAATGTGCTGTGTCTAACAAACCCGGTTTTAAGCCTTCAGACTTATCGCCGAGCCACTGGAGGCATATCTGGGTTCTAAAAATGCATATGTAAAATCTACTTAAATATTCTCTTTGGAGACTTAAATTTACAAGGAAAAAAAAGATTTGTACAAAGATCGCGTGCTGCTTACCTAAAACACTAATGTGCTCCACTGTGATATTGCTATTCACAGAGGTGTGTGTATGTTTTATAGCAAAGTCACATCAGGCTATCTGCTGTGTCCATCGAGAGAACTGAACCGTTGATTTTAGTGATGTAAATCCGGTGTTACGCCTCCAGTCGTTAGTTAATTTTCCGTAACTTCGTTCCGACGAAAGTTTAGCGACACAAGTCTTTACTTAATAAAACTGGTTTATTCTTTCCGAATATAACTTTACCGATACACTGAACTTCAACAACCGCGCTAAACAAACGAACGTCAATAATACTTCTGACTGCAGTTCAATTACTCACTGACTATCCACACATTACATTCCCCTCTTTTATATACCAGCGTACCCTATTTCTAGTAAGAACTTGAACATTCGCCAAAGTACATGATAGTTCTAGAAACGTTGCGTCACGGTGGTCATGTGACTCGCTGACGCAAAACCGGGGATCTTGCTAGAAGAAAAAACTCGCTCCTATGGTCCTAAGTACAAGCAATAAAACCATGAAATTAAAATAAAACAGGTAAAAAGATGAACTATGGAAACTGTAAAGATAAGTTTTTCACGAAACTGAAATAAACTGCGCATTGAAATAAGACGATTTGTTAGTTTTGAATTTAAGCACGGGTATAGAAACCTGGTTTCTAGCGTTGTAGGTCCACAGACTTACCGCTGTGCCACTGGGGGGGGGGGGCAAATAAGACGAAAACGTTTTTTTTTTCAACTTTTCATTTTACTGTTCATTGATAATTTCGTCATGGTAAGTGTTTTAAGGTAGAGTGTGTGTGTTCTTTTCTTATAGCAAAGCCACATCAGGCTATCTGCTGTTTACACCCAGAGGAATTGAACCCCTGAGTTTAGCAGTGTAAATACGAAGATTTAGTGCTGTCCCTGCGTGGGATTTTAAGGTACATAAAATAAGAGATAACATATTGTTGCGTCAGCGAAGTCACATGACTAGT
>NW_013668798.1:132309-134057 GCF_000517525.1 Limulus polyphemus
AGGGTAGTCTGGTATATAAAAGAGGGTGACAACGTGACGGGACAATAATAATGTGTGTGTAGGTAGTGAGTAATTGAACTGCAGTCAGAAGTATTGTTGACGTTCGTTGATATAACGTTTGTTATAGAGCGACTGTTGAAAATAAGTGTATCGTAAACTTGTATTCGGAAAGAATAAACCAGTTTTATTAAGTAAGGACTTGTGTCGCTAAAATTTCGTCGGAACGAAGTTACGGAAAATCAATTAACAAACGGAGACATAACAATATAAAGTATTCTCGAAAAGCACTTTTGATATTTATTTGGGAGGTTCTAGGGGTTATGCAAATAAAAGAAGAGAACTGTATGGTGGAAAAAAAGTATTTTTATTCTCAGTATGAAAAATTTAGTAAATATGTTTATTAAAATTCTGATTTTTCCCTCTGTACAAGAAGACTGCAAAGTTAGCTAAAAAATTGCAAAATTTCATGAAGATACGCCAAGTAAATTATGAATCATAGTAAAGAGTATTATATATAGCTTCATAGTTACTATGTCGGTTCAATGCCTTGGCTGCTGTTTTATCTCACACCTGTGACTTCATACAGTTATTTGGGCACTGATTCCGCTGATTTTGGTAAAATTAAATTCTTTTTTATCGCACCGAATCAACAAAAAACATGGTTTTATTTGAGGTGACCGGTGTCCTTTTTAAAAAGATCAAGGATTAATTTTTTCTAAAAGTATCAAATATACTTTCACAATACACACTGTTTTTACTGCTGGCCAACCAGAATAGGATACTAGAGGCGGAAATATGTCTGATCCGTATGACAGCTCTCAGGTATTCCCCAAACAAAAAGTCAAAGAGAAGACAATGCAAGTTTTATGAAACTACTCACAAAATGGTATACAAGTCCTTTGACCAGTTAAACTACAAAAGTAATAGCTCAGGCTGATATTTTGCACAATATCTTAATCAGATTTAATATTTTTGAGAATTAGAACTTGAAAAATTTACGAATTTTTAAAGTAAGAAATATACACTACAAGCAAAAATACCCGTCTCCAGTAACGGGAAAAGTTTAAGTTGATCTAGCAAAAGTATCCACTTCTAGTGACGGGAAAAGTTTAAGTTAATCTATCAATTTAAATTATTTCATGAACTTTAAACAAAATTAATTGTGTTGCACTCTTTGTTTCACTCAGAGTCAAAGCTCTGAGCTACTTATACTGCCCACCGCGAAAAGTAATTGTTGAGCATTTCGGTCATGCTAAGACCCGCTCAACAATAACATATTGTTGCGTCAGCGAGGTCACGTGATTAGTGTCACGCCACTCGTTCTCTCGAACCTTCGTGAATTGTTGGGATATTGTATTGTATATATATAAGACGGTCACAGCGTGACGGGATAATGTGTGTAGGTAATTGAAATGCAGTCAGAAAGTATTATTGAAGTTAACGTTCGCTGTTATAGCGTTTGTTATAGAGCGACTGTTGAAAATAAGTGTATCGGTAAAGTTATATTCAGAAAGAATAAACCAGTTTTATTAAGAAAGGATTTGTGTCGCTAAAGTTTCGTTGGAACGAAGTTACGGAAAATTGATTAACAAACGGAGACGTAACAAATTGATGTCAGAGAGTGGGACAAAAAAAAATGGAAACGAGAAGCTGCAAATCAGACTACAGCATAGCAGACTTCATGGCAGCAATACAAGAATAGCAAAAGAAACAAGAAGAACGAGAAGAGAAATTGCAACAGTTGTTAG
>NW_013668799.1:0-1678 GCF_000517525.1 Limulus polyphemus
ATAATTTATGTTTATAGTGTCTAATCAATTTAATGAAACTACAATGCGATAATTTATGTTTATAGTGTCTAATCAATTTAATAAAACAACAGGACGATAATTTATGTTTATAGTGTCTAATCAATTTAATAAAACTACAACAATACGATAATTTATGTTTATAGTGTCTAATCAATTTAATAAAACTACAACAACACGATATTTCTAATGTATTGTAACTATGTTCCCACCCTATGCACAAGTGGTCAAGCTGTAATTAGTCGTGATTGTTTTCAAAAGTCCAAGTAACTGTGGCGAAACTGTTCAGGAAATCGGTTTAAGACTTCCTTTATCCGATATGTACTTCGAAACAGCAAACTATGTTTTAACGCACATTCTCAAACAAATTTGACGCTTATTTGAATGTAATTTTCCTTTCGGTAAAAAGGAAACTTTTGATTTACTTTTAGCCAATCTCTTTCTTTCTTTCTTTCTCTGGTATTTAAGTGTTTGAATATTAAGCACGCATGAGCTCAAGATGCTTGTAGATTCTTATTCACGAACTTATGTTGAGATAATGCTTCAATACAAACAAATGATATTGTACTGGAAAAATTTGGATGGAGGTTGTTCGTGTTATTACTTCGGGCAACAGAAAGAGGCCTACAGTGTTACCACGATTTCTTTCCTTTTTTTTCTTTTTCATTTAATAGCTCAAAAAATGTTATGGCAAATATATATATATATTTTTTTTCTATTTAATAGCTCAAAAAATGTTATGGCAAATATATATATATATATATATATGGCCAGGTGGTTAGGGCGCCCGACTCGCACTCTACGGGTCCCGGGTTCGAATCCCCGTCACACCAAACATGCTCACCCTTTCAGCAGTGTGACGGTCAATCCCACTATTCCTTGGTAAAAGAGTAGCCCAAGAGTTGGCGGTGGGTGGTGATGACTAGCTGCCTTCTCTCTAGTCTTACACTACTAAATTAGGGACGGCTAGCGCAGATAGCCCTCGCGTAGCTTTGCGCGAAATTCATAAACAAACAATAAAACGTAGAACTGAGAAACAGAAAAATAAAACAAATTGCAAGAAAGGCTTTCAGCAGAATCTAGACTAACTTACAAAACAAAATAAAACACTTCTATGACAGATCCAGGCATTAGTTTGTGAAATAATTAAATATTGAACAACGATCACTAAAACAAAACGAAACACGTTAGTTTATTGCTAAACGTTTTTCAGGACAGTCATTTTTTTTTTCAAGAATTTTCGTGCAAAGCTGCACAAGGAGTATCTGCGCATAATCGTCCCTAATTTTCAACTGATAGAATAGAAGGAAGACAGCTAATCGACAGCACCAACTATAACTCTTAGTCTACGCTTCTCTTACAGGACCAAGTAGTGGGATATGACCGTCATTCTTATAGTGCACCTATAGCTAGCATCAAAGTGCGAAATTAGTTTTTGCGGCAAATGAATGCGAATCACGAACCCTCGGAAAAGTAGCCTGGACACTAAATGCTAGCCCCAACATGCCTTAGGGGTACCAAAATTAGAATATACACCTATAGATGTCGGTATATTTTCCTACTCTTAATTTGTTCTCTTCTTTCAATGATAATCGAAAGGTTTCATTGCAGACTTTCATTAATTTGCAGCCAATAAATGATATTTTTATTGCATCCATAG
>NW_013668799.1:2001-6728 GCF_000517525.1 Limulus polyphemus
TGACGGTCAATCCCACTATTCCTTGGTAAAAGAGTAGCCCAAGAGTTGGCGGTGGGTGGTGATGACTAGCTGCCTTCTCTCTAGTCTTACACTACTAAATTAGGGACGGCTAGCGCAGATAGCCCTCGCGTAGCTTTGCGCGAAATTCATAAACAAACAATAAAACGTTTTTTTTTTTCAACAATGATCAAAAATATCTGATTGAATATTAATTCCAAAATTCAACGTTCGTAAAATGTTCTTCCAATTGTTGGCGAATCGAAATTATTCACAAAATGATATTGTTTGTTTTGAATTTCGCGTAAAGCTACGCAAGGACTATCTGCGCTAGTCGTCCCTAATTTAGTAGTGTAAGACTAGAGAGAAGGCAGCTAGTCATCACCACCCACCGCCAACTCTTGGGCTACTCTTTTTACCAACGAACAGTGGGGATTGACAATCTCATTATAATGTCCTCCCAGCTGAAAGGGGGAGCATATTTTGTGGGATGTGGATTCAAATCCACGACCCGCAGATTGCGAGTCGAGCGCCCCCAGCTTTCCGTGAGTGATGTTACAGACTGTTTTCAAGAACCGTTTCTGCGTTATCAAAAACTAGAAGGAAACGTATATTAATTATTAATAATTAATAATTATTAATAATTATTAATAATTAATATTATTAATATTAATTAATACTTACATATTTAATAAGTATTCCCATATAATAATAATATTTTTAAACTGTACACGAGAAACCCGAATGTTAGAAATGCGTCAAACATGAGGACACGAAAAGAGAGAGAAAAAAAGAAAAGAAAAATCGTTGACTCGCAAGTAAACCAGAATAACCTACATTTTGAAAAAAGGGAGATAACTCAATGACCCCTTATCGTTGAGGCCCTGACAGAATATGTACATTTAGAAGGGAAAATGATATCCAGTGAATTTTTTAACCTTTTTCAGCGCAAGACAGACCATCATTATTACAGCTCACTGACTCTGACAGTCGTTGAAAGTACAGAAGACAGAAAAATAAAGTAACTCTTATAACGGACTAATGACAGTCCTTCTTCCATAGGTCTTCACTACGGACACGCGCAATGACCTCAACGACAATTTCCAGACGGACACGTCATCCGAGAGAAAAAACTTCGTAAAGTGAAGTCATGTGAATCTTCTGGTACGGTGAGTGCTGGGTATGTGGTTCACGTGTAGACTGTTAACTGGTCATAGTAAGTTGTGTATGCAACAGCAGAGAGGGGACAAGTTCAGAACGACATAACCTTAATCAGAGAAACTACAGAAAGGACATATATATTCTTCTTTTAAGGGTTGAAACAAAATAAGTTTAGAACGACATAACCATAACACACACACAGGAACTATATGCGTAGACATTTCTAGTTTCTGACTGATAGATTAGTGAAGGTTTTGGTTTGGATTGGTTGTGTTGTTGAACTCAATGGTATATTTGTGCCCACCACAGGTATGGAAGCCAAAATTTTAGCGTCGTAAGCCCACTGGCTCACTGGAGAATAAGGCGGCTAGAAGTAACACCAACCGCCAACTCTTGATGTACTTTTTAGTGACCGAACAATGAACTTAACCCTAACTCTTTCAGCTCCAAATTACAGAGAGCATTTTTGTGATATTTGTAGGCGAACTATTTAGCTACATGCTTAGGAACCAACTAGAGAGAGAGACCAATTTCATCTTGATCAGAGATCAAAGTACACAATATCGTGCTTTGCAAAAAAATAAAAATTCAATAGTTTTAAGATTAATAATTTGAATATTGCTTGAAACCGTCTAAATAGTAGAACTACAGTGTTTCGTCTAACGTATCAAAAGTTAGGCACTTTGGGCTTACTTTTTGGACTGTTGTTCAACCATTAAGAGAAATGTTAAACAATAGGCTACCTGCTCTGTGCCCTTACCTTAGGAATCGACCTCGAAATTAATCGTTACAAGTCCTCAAGCCTACCGTTGCGCCGCCAGGGGGTCCATTTTTAGAAGCTTGACAGACTAGTGATTTAACTTCATTCTTACATTTAATGCATTACGATGTTGTAAAGCTGCTAAAACTAGAATATGTTTATTTAGTTATCTTATTAAAATGAGGTTATAAACGAGACTGTTATGAGACTGAGGATGTAAACAGTTAGAATATAAGTGATCATCAAAAAAAGAAGAAATCCTCAACAGCCGCGGCTGTAATTAGATCTCAAATCGATCAAGAAATGGAGCGATGAGATAAAAAGTTTATACTTGAAAAAACAACAACAAACAAAAAAAAGTGTCATTCTATGAGCCGATATGCCGCGGCTAAAAATAATATATAGAAGCATTAAAAATCTTCTGTATTTATTTGATTTTTTTCCGATAGGTGGCGAAAACGTCTCTTAAAAAAATTATTTTTATTTAAAATAATACGTATAAATAACTATCATAAATGAAGTTCATTAAGTTTTTTTTTTTTTGCTAAATTGTAGTTGAATTAAATCATTATATTTATATTTTGTTTTAATGAGGAAATATGTTTATTGTTAAGCGCGAAAGTATCGAATCCCGGTTTTGAGCGTTGTAAGCACGTAGCGATACCGTCGAACCACTAAAGGTAAAAAAAGGAAATATAACAGATCGTATTTCATTTGATTTTGAGGAAGGAAAAATTACCGTTTCTATGCTATAGGCCGTTTCGTTCTTGCGATTCGCATCTTTAGCTGGGGGTTCTTTAGAAACTGCTTATTTTTTCTGTTCTCAAAAATTAACTACAAACCATTAGAGGAAAATCTAGCGTTTTCGAAAGAGAAGAAAATCTGTGTCTGATCGATAATTCCTGTTTGATAGGAGAAATGATATTGAGTTCAATAACAAATTGAAAGTCTCATCAAAATTCTCTAGAATTATATTTGAAAAAGTTTTACTTTTGCGAACTATACCCTTAAACAAAATTATCAAATATCCAATCTTATACGAGATTAGGAGAAAGACCAGCACGTATTAGGCCTTTTGAATTTCCTCGAGGCTAAATTGCAATATTTCTTATTACATTTTTTAGGCTTAGGGTCTTAGAGTAATCCTTATTTCATTTTTTGACAGAACTGACAGAGCTTCCTGGTCCGAATTGGATGATCACAGACAGACACATAAAACTCAGACTGTCTTGATTGTCAGCTGTTTTTGATCGACAAAGATTTCCAGTCTCAAAATATTCGCAAAATCAAAAAAAAAGAATACTTCCAAAGAAGTAAAGAATATTTTATATCTGCATTTTTACTGGCGGATGGTGATGGGAAACCACGCAAAGATCATAATTATCTACTTAGCAATTAAAATAATATTCCAGAAACTTCGGTATTGCGATTAAACTCTTACGTCAGTATGGTGACGTCACAAAAGAGAAAATGTACAAATTCTCCCTACAGATAATGGTTACATATCAGAAATATTAAAGTATGCAACAACTTAGAGGATCTTAAGAAGTGAAAAAAATTGATAGATCTGAAGATAATTTTAGAATGTTTCTGTTTTCGTTCAAATTACGAAAAAAGGAATTACTTAACACTGACTAATGTATATTTCACTTATTACTTTTTTTTCTTTATCAACGTCCCCCCACCTCCTCCAGTGGCTCAGCGGTATGGTTGATGGCTTATAACGCTAAAAAAAACTGATTGCGATACCTGTGGTGGGCATAACACAGCTTAGTTCATTGTGTACCTTCGTGGTTAACATCAAAGAAATAGACAAATCCATTAGCGTTATCTTTCGTGTGTGTATGTGTGTGTAGAGGGATATAAACAAGCAAACAAACAAAACATTAGCGTTGTCTTTCGTTTGTGTGTGTGTGTGTGTGTGTGTATATATATAGAGGGATATAAACAAACAAACAAATCCATTAGTGTTTTCTTGTGTGTATGTGTGTGTGGGGGGGGGATGAATTGAAAACGTTAAGCCGAACACTCGTTGAATTAGTCTTATCGTTTCTGACATTAATAAAAGTTTACATTCACGATGATTTTATAGACGTAGATAACACAGGCCTGTGAATTTAAACTTCACAAGACGTAGATAACAGACCTGCGAATTTAAACTTCACAAGACGTAGATAACACAGACCTGCGAATTTAAACTTCACAAGACGTAGATAACACAGACCTGCGAATTTAAACTTCACAAGACGTAGATAACAGACCTGTGAATTTAAACTTCACAAGACGTAGATAACACAGACCTGCGAATTTAAACTTCACAAGACGTAGATAACACAGACCTGCGAATTTAAACTTCATAAGACGTAGATAACACAAGCCTGCGAATTTAAACTTCACAAGACGTAGATAACACAAGCCTGCGAATTTAAACTTCATAAAAGTTGTTTTGGTTTTAATAATGGATTTTCCATAATTCAGCCACGAACATTTCGAAAATAATATATTTTTGTTTCTATCACGTAAGGATTTTTTTACAAATCGAGATGAAAAAAAAAACTCTTACTTAGATCAAATTATTATTTCGTTTACCACAATGAACATTTTTTATTATTATATTTGTTAACAAAAATACAAACAAACTGAAGAAAAGGGAAGAGCATTGATGTCAAACGAATATGCATCCTCATTTAACCTGATTTTGTTTGTGAAATCTACGTCTTTTAATCTCAAACTACGTGTTGTGGTCTTTCTTTTATGTATTGCGTTACGACGTTTTTGTGAAAAATCTCTACGCGATGGAGAAAAATGG
>NW_013668799.1:6738-15796 GCF_000517525.1 Limulus polyphemus
CGTTACGACGTTTTGTGAAAAATCTCTACGCGATGGAGAAAAATGGATATCATTTTCGGATTCAGCGTACAGGAATTAATGTAGAACATATAAAAATTTCAAGACAATAAAACCATCGCAAGCTTGTGCTAACAATATAACCATCGCAGGCCTGCGTTAACAATATAACCATCGCATGCCTGTGTTACCAATATAACCATCGCAGGCCTGTGTTACCAACATAACCATCGCATGCCTGCGTTAACAATATAACCATCGCATGCCTGTGTAATTAATTCGTTTTAAGGAAAGAAAATCTTTTCATTACTTGATCACTACAGTTTATTCAAATGAATTTATTTAATTTAGTTAAAACCAACTACGCACTTTAGTGAGATATGTTATCAATTAATCGGTTGAGTTTCTTATATATTTTATTTTTAGATTTGTTTCAGATGTTCTACTTGTTTACGATCCCAGATCTTTAAACCATTCTTCCTACGTCTATACTTCTCTGATCCCAGATCTTTACATTCTTCTTCCTACGCCTATACTTCTCTGATCCCAGATCTTTACATCCTTCTTCCTACGCCTATACTTCTCTGATCCCAGATCTTTACATTCTTCTTCCTACGCCTATACTTCTCTGATCCCAGATCTTTACATTCTTCTTCCTACGCCTATACTTCTCTGATCCCAAATGTTTACATCCTTCTTCCTACGCCTATATTTATCTGCCTTCTTAGAACCTCTTTGTTAGTCTTCCTTTATCTATTTGTCAGTTTTTCTGGTGTACTTAATCGCTTTAGTTCAACGTCTTGTATAACTAATTTTATAACTACAAATGTGTTAGAGAAAGTCTTTACATTCAATAAACAGTCTTACTTCTCTTAAACATTAAAAAAAAAACAACAGTCGTTCACGAAACAAGACGAAAACAAGTCGCAGATGCAACATAATTGAAAACGAAGTTACAACTCGAAGTATACAAGCAACAATAAGCGAGCTACCAACACAGTTGTGTAATATAACAAGCAATTTATAGATGTACAGAAATACAAACATCACGGAGTAAAGTATGAACACAGTGAAGTTTTAAACGAGGTTATTAATAATAAAAATGAGTTTGGATTAAACATCAAATTCTTGCTTCGAGAACGGTCTTAACCATAGTAGTTATTATTAGTATTATCATAGTACTGCTGAACCTAATTAATTATGTCATTTTGTATTTTGTAGTTGTAGACGTTTCGGTAACTCACTATATAGAGACCGAAACGTCGTTCGCCAAAATATTACAGGCAGATCCAGTTCTTTAAAGATCCAAACTACCATCAGGGCAATTGAAATTAAAACATTAAACTTAATTTTGTTTGGTTTCTGTTAAGCCCTGCCTACTGCGGGCAACAAAACCCAATTTTTAGCGTTATAAACCCTGTAATAGCGTTGCCATTAGGTAGCTTTAAGTTACGTATTCGACTGCCCCACCCACCCCCAGTGGTTCAGCGGTAATTCTGAAGATTTATGATGCTAAAAACTGGGTTTTGATACCCCTGGTAGACACAGCACAGATCGACTAGAAACGTTGACACGACGAATTTAAACACGTTTTATTGGCAGAATAACATCGTTTCGGAAAACGGATGTCTTATCTGCCCATTTCGCATGAAGAAAACATATTGTAACGTTTCTCACTGGAATGTCTTATTTGGACCGTAGGACTATTATACTGGCAAAGAATTAGGTTATGAAACGCAAGCAAAAGAAAAGAGAAGGTATTAAACCTTAGAATTACAGATGGGGGCATGGAACCCATCAGGTTTTTAAACTCGTATTTCTATACTAAAGTTGAACTTGACTATGTTGGTTACAGGTTTCCTATAATAACACACAAACGACACAAACAATTTAAGCACAAATAATACCCCGAATATTGTCATTAATTTCAATACTTGTATTTTACATTGTAAATGATTGAGTTGTTTTGATTAGTTTTATATACTAAATATTGTAGCATGTGAAACATACACTATATTGTAACATGCTAAACATACACTTACTCAGTACGTAGAGCACGATATCAGAACAAGCTAATAATTTGAGAAACAATGACGACAATTTGTGAACTTGTATCGCAATCAAGGTGTGGTCCAAATCAATTGGTTCTGTACTGGTACCGATACGTCGCAATCAAGGTGTGGTCCAAATCAATTGGTTCTGTACTGGTACCGATACGTCGCAATCAAGGTGTGGTCCAAATCAATTGGTTCTGTACTGGTACCGATACATCGCAATCAAGTTGTGGTCCAAATCAACTAGTTCTGTACTGGTACCGATACGTCGCAATCGAGGTGTGGTCCAAATCAATTGGTTCTGTACTGGTACCGATACGTACCTTCTACGTTCTTAGAGAGTTTTTATTTATCAATTTTTTGGACTCAAATACTACACCACAAACTGGACGTTGGGCTAGCTTAAAATCTCAGTAAATTCACGTGTTGCCCGCTCCTGCACTGAAGCCCAAACTTGAGAAATATAGTTAGCCAAATATAAAAATGATTCTCCCGCTAGGTGGCTAAAATCTAGGGGAATGTACTAAAGTTTTATTTTTTTCAAATTTTACGAATATCTGTGTAAAGTATAGAAATATCTAACACAGGATGACAAAGGAAGAAGGAGGTTTAGTGCTATAAATCAGATATTATTCACAAATAAAATAAATAGATCTTCGGATAACCCTGAATTAACACGCAGTGGGCTTGAGATGCGTGCTAAACGTTTGGTTTATCTATGAGATATGAATATACGTATTAAAAAGTCACAATATTGTAAAGTAGACGTTGTATCAAAAATTATCATTAGATGCATAGCATTACTGATAAAAATATTACATAAAATTTTGAACACGATCACAGGAGTTATAAATATAATCCTTCTTCAAGATTAAAAATTTCGTTGATCTCTATATAACTGAAGTTCAAACTATTGAAACAATAAACATTAAGGACCGTTAATATTAGAAACGAACAAAACTAAACACACACACACATACATAAGTCTATCTGTTTACCTCCTGTTTCCAGGTAGGTCAGCGGCAAGTTTACGGACTTACAACACTAAAATTTGGGGCTCGATACCCCGCGGTGACACAGAGCTCAGATAGCGTATTGTTTATGTTTATGCTTATAGAAAGAAACAATATATTACAATATAGAACAAACGTACAATTAATTATATTAATCATTGTACGAATATAATATAAAACCAAAATACGGGTTCAGATATTCTACATCTGAACATATGAAATGTTTTTTAAATATTTATGCCCAAACCTAAAACAAACAAATAACCAATAGACGCAAACGCAAACGCACACAAACACGAATAAAAACTCATCCTACAATTGATAATATAATTCACCCAGTTTTATGTTTTAGAATAGTTTATTTGCTAGTTTCTCAGTTTAGAAGAACTGATATTCGCTAGTTTCTCAGTTTAGAAGAACTGATATTTTATTTGCTAGTTTCTCAGTTTAGAAGAACTGATATTTGCTAGTTTCTCAGTTTAGAAGAACTGATATTTGTTAGTTTCTCAGTTTAGAAGAACTGATATTCGCTAGTTTCTCAGTTTAGAAGAACTGATCAAGAAAGACTGTGTTCTTATTTGTTTTTAGAAATCGGGCACAATTAATTATGGGAAAATAAAGTATAACATAAATATCCATTTAGCGACTGAAGCGCTCAGCAATCTAAGAATTTCCTACGTTATCTGAACACGTGCTGTCGTTTTTACCGTGTAACGTACACACACACACACAAAAGAACATGTAAATTTAGGATCCAGCAGTACCAATCACCGAATAATTCAGAGCGTCCGTGAAAGAAGGCGGCCCTGTAGCACTTGCAAGGGAGCTCACAACCCTTACATCACTTGCACGCTTTATTAGCTCGTCTCCTATTGGAGGAATTTTGTGTGAGGGGAAAGGCTTCAAAGGCTTGATGTGATTCCTTAGCGTGCTTGTGCGCAGGCAAGTGTACTTTGAGATTTGCATAAAGTTATCTTTGGTACCTGTAGGACGTAGGTTTAGATGGTTGTTCATGGAATACGTTTCGCTTGTGAAAAAATCTCAGTTTTTTTTTTATATTTTCTCGCTTTCGTTAAGACTTGATGGTTGAGTCATGAAAATATAAAAATTTTAAATAAATCTCAGAAGAATATATTGTTCTATCGTAAAAGAAGTCAAAGACATTTTTAGTTTTACTTACTTTGATACACGATATCTTCTTTTAAGGCAGATAGATTAGCTGTTACTTTTATTACATCGTTTTTTGTTTTTTTTTATTGGTAAGTTTCAACTTTAGCGATAATAGCTTACAAAGGGGGAAAAAAATCACCGACGTCAACACAGACTCTATTAATTAAATTGTACAGTTTGGTGGTGGAACGAAATCGAATAAAGCGGGTTTGGGATAAAATAACATATAGAAATCTAGACGTTTGGTAAATGACGCATACACGCACATGTGGTGACAAATAGGATAAGTAACCATCGTTAAAATCACTGTAAACAGGCGAGTTAAGTTGAAATAGGTGTGAGAACTGAAGACCGTTAGAATCACTGTAAACTGGCGAGTTAAGTTGAAATAGGCATGAGAACTGAAAACCTTAAAAAAAACGAAAATAGCATTTCTAACAAAGCTTCCGTTTGTTTGATGATTTTGTTTTCGTCACGACAGATTCTACACATGATGTAATGGAGCGGAAGTAGTGATCACTACGGGGGCGAGTCTGAGCAGAAATAAATTGCCCATCTTATGGTCACTTTTCGTTTCTCATTTCTTTCTCCACCCCCCTTTTAGTGAAAGAGAAGTTAATATGTTCGATTTTTGCAAATTGAGTGAACGTTTTATGGGCTCATTGTATTAGTGGATATTAAAGGTAGCCAGGTGGATAATATATTTCAAGGTTTAAAGCAAAGGTTTATGGTTTCTGGTTAGTATTCATGTCAGTTTCTTCCTGAGGAAGAAGAAACCATTTGTCATATATAAAAAAGCTATTTTTAAATGAGCGTTTATGATTCATTTATAAAATATTTCAAAGTATGAACAAAAAAGAACAGGAAAAAAAAGATCTTTGTAAGCAATGAATATACTGCAAAAATAAAAGGAATTTTACATCTTCAACATCTTGAAGTGCCCTTTTATAACTTTAATATCTTGAAGTGCCCTTTTATACCTTTAGTATCTTGAAGTGCCCTTTATATCTTTAATATCTTGAAGTGGCCCTTTATACCTTTAATATCTTGAAGTGCTCTTTTATAACTTGGACATCTTGAAGTGCCCTTTTATAACTTGGACATCTTGAAGTGCTCTTTTATAACTTGGACATCTTGAAGTGCCCTTTTATAACTTTGACATCTTGAAGTGCCCTTTTATAACTTGGACATCTTGAAGTGCCCTTTTATACTTTTAATATCTTGAAGTGCCCTTTTATACCTTTAATATCATGAAGTGCTCTTTTATATTTTTAATATCTTGAAGACCAAAAGACACTGTGTTTGTGCTCCTTCGAGACTTAAAGTACAAGCAGTTTGTAACACTGAGCCTAGGTGATTTTTTTTTATCTGTAACATTTTATTTCCAATATTATCCATTTATTTATTAAATATGTTGTTGATTTCAACATAAAGCTACAAAATGAGCTATTTGTGTTCTCTTCTCTGGGGGGAAATGAACCCCTGGATTGTAGCGTTGTAAGTCCAGAAAATTGCCGTTTTTTAAAATGTAAATAAAGGAAAGGCTTAAGGCTCTATGAACCCGAATATGATATTCACGTCATTCTATCAAAATACCTAACATCATTGTATTTTTTAATGCGTTTGAAAATTTGAATTGTTTCATTAAATATTTACATTAAACTTGGATTAGAAAGAAAGAAGCTGGCATATTATATTCTGTTGTTACTTACAACCAGAAAGATATACATTGACATCTTTTTATCGAGAGTGATATTTCCTTGATATCACGTAGTTGATAGTACCTACAATGAAGACTTGTATCGCACGTTTTTTCTGTATTGCTTATTTTATTTGTATTGATTTTGTTTTACGATGAAACTACTAAAGATATCTGACCAGAGGGCAGCCAGACTGCTGAACCCCACTATCGAACATGCACACGCTAATGAGTTGACTTTTACAATACACTCACAGCTTAATATACAGGAAAATATTTAGTGGTATTGTAAAGATACGAATCTGGCAGCAACAAAATCCAGGGCAACCAGTGTCTTTGTTGCAATTGGAAAACCATTTATGCTTGCCCCAGTCTGTGGAAAAACAAGTGCACTGCAACAATAAAACCAACAGACCTGAAAGAACAAGTGCACCGCAACAATAAAACCAAAAGAACTGGAAGAACAAGTGCACCGCAACAATAAAACCAACAGAACTGGAAGGACAAGCGCACAGCAACAATAAAACCAACAAAACTAGAATAAGAAGTGCATTGCAACAATAAAACCAACAGAACTGGAAGAAAAAGTCCACAGCAACAATAAAACTAACCGAACTGGGAGAAAAAGTCCACAGCAACAATAAAACCAACAAAACTGGAAGAACAAGTGCACTGCAACAATAAAACCAACAAAACTTACTGATAGAGCTTTCTAATCTAACATTATAAACCACGAAGACATCTTCATGGGCCCTTATGAACAAAAAAGGACAATATTTTAATGATCTTCAGAAGCGCGATGATTCGAGAAGAAAACTTACAGATCGTCATGGAATAAATTAAAGGCTCTTCGAGATGTTGTCTTGATATGGGTTTCGAATACCTTAATACTAATAGCACGCAGATTTATACACACAGTTGGAAAAGGTTTGGAACCACAGGAAGTGAAACGAGTTTTACAGAACGTGTTGTCCTTGTAATTCGAGACAAGTTTGGATTAACAGCAGGATTAACTCGACCTTCTCGTGCTTTGACAGCACCATAATCAGTCACGTATCTGAAATTAAGAAAAGCTGCAAATCACCTACGGTTCCGGACTTTTCGGACACCATGTAGACGTATGAAGATAAAGATTTTGATTTTTTCTTTTGTGGTAATTAAGAAAACCTGTACAGATTAACTTTCTGTGTGGATATAAAACGTATTCTAAAATTGTACGTCAACCCAGCAAATAAGATAAAATCAAAATCTCTATATATGATTAGAGTTTATACAGGATTATGCTCTCCACATATTATTATTTTTTTTATAGTTTATTTGTTTTTGAGTTTCGCGCAAAGCTACACGAGGGTTATCTGCGCCACCCGTCCCTAATTTAGCAGTGTAACACTAGAGGGAAAGCAGCTAGTCATCATCACCCACCGCCAACTCTTGGGCTACTCTTTTACCAACGAATAATAGGATTGATTGTCACGTTATAACGCTCCTACGGCTGAAAGGGCGAGCACGTTTAGTGGGACAGGGATTCGAACCCGCGACCCTCAGATTGCGAGTTGAAAACTCCATAAGACGAATCTCATTTGCAAGAGGGGAAAAAATAAATGAATTGTAAATTCGATCTTTCACCGAGAATCACTAGCTTGTAGGCCTATCCCATTTATTTACAACAGAAGTTGAATTAATGTCAGGTTGAATACAATGTTTCGTTTTCTAATTATGCTGACTTGGTTCCTCAAATGCAGGGACACTTTCATTAAACCTAAAATGGACCAAAAAGAAATAAGGAGACTTGAGAAAACATTCAGCAAAAAAAAACGGAAAAATGAAATACTTTAAGTTTAATGTTTTACATTACTCGATGAAAGTTGTAATATATAAGAAGTAAAACTGAAAAGTAAAAAGAAGTAAAAAATTTCGCTACGAAATTGCTTTCGGACTCAAGAATACAGGGGTCGATCTCCGATGATGTCAGGTGCAGGCTCCATTATTTTCGTTTTTTAAATAACTTGACGTAGGAGGCGCTGCAGAGGACGCACAAGGAATAAAGATGGAGAAGGAACTTCCCGCTGTAGAAAACTGTTTGCCAATATTCGCGTCCCTGCGTCCTGCTGTGCAACTCAGTAATTTAAATAGCCCCGCCGCGTTCGACCATGTTTATTTTGAATAATAATAACAATACATAGTTTTATCCTAAAAACTAAACAACAACAGACTAATGGGGTGAGAAAACGTAATATGAGGAAGGTATAAAATTAAAAACAGAAACTAAAATTGATCTTTCATAACAAGTTTGATTGTTTGAAGTTAAGCACAAAGCTACACAATGGGCTATCTGTGCTCTGCCCACCACGGGTATCAAAACCCGGTTTCTAGTGTTGTAAGTCCGCAGACATGCCGCTGTGCCACTGGAAGGCCTTTCATAACAAGAGTTGTTTGTTGTTAGACAAAAAGCTACACAATGGGCTATCTGTGCTCTGCCCACAAGTATCGAAACCCGATTTCTAGCAGTGTATAACAAGCTATTAAGTAAAATATTCTTTGTTTGTTTGCTTTGTTGATGTTTGCTCAAAGCTCCTCGAGAACTGACGTCATTAGCCGTATCTAATTTACAGGTGATAAGCTAGAAGGAAAGTAACTAGTCATCACCACCCACCGCCAACTCTTAGGCTACACTTTACCACCAACTAGTGAGATTGACCATAACATCCCAAGGACAGTTCATTGTTTATATTTAGTTCTTTAGGCTTAACCATTGTTAACCATATATACAC
Organism: Limulus polyphemus; assembly: GCF_000517525.1. Lineage (NCBI taxonomy): Eukaryota > Metazoa > Arthropoda > Merostomata > Xiphosura > Limulidae > Limulus > Limulus polyphemus. The sequence goes on from NW_013668799.1 coordinate 15,443, forward strand.
ATATTCAGTTGGAATTGATGTATGACATACCCATTCTTCTAGCATAGCTTAACATGGCTTTACATTGGTCAAATTATATGAAATATCTGTTTTAAACGCAATCATATATAGCTTAACATGGCTTTACATTGGTCAAATTACATAAAATATCTGTTTTAAACGCAATCATATATAGCTTAATATGGCTTTACATTGGTCAAATTATATAAAATATCTGTTTTAATCACAATCATATATAGCTTAATATGGCTTTACATTGGTCAAATTATATGAAATATCAGTTTTAAACGCAATCATATATAGCTTAATATGGCTTTACATTGGTCAAATTACATAAAATATCTGTTTTAAACA
>NW_013668799.1:16671-18557 GCF_000517525.1 Limulus polyphemus
CATTGGTCAAATTATATGAAATATCTGTTTTAAACGCAATCATATATAGCTTAATATGGCTTTACATTGGTCAAATTATATGAAATCTGTTTTAAACGCAATCATATATAGCTCAATATGGCTTTACATTGGTCAAATTATATGAAATATCTGTTTTAAACGCAATCATATATAGCTTAATATGGCTTTACATTGGTCAAATTATATGAAATCTGTTTTAAACGCAATCATATATAGCTCAATATGGCTTTACATTGGTCAAATTATATGAAATATCTGTTTTAAACGCAATCATATATAGCTTAATATGGCTTTACATTGGTCAAATTATATGAAATATGTTTTAAACACAATCATATATAGCTTAATATGGCTTTACATTGGTCAAATTATATAAAATATCTGTTTTAAACGCAATCATATATATAGCTTAATATGGTTTTACATTGGTCAAATTATATGAAATACCTGTTTTAAACGCAATCATATATAGCTTAATATGGCTTTACATTGGTGAAATTACATAAAATATCTGTTTTAAACACAATCATATATAGCTTAATATGGCTTTATAGTGGTCCAATTATATAAAATATCCGTTTTAAACAGAAAGTTTTATGTATATATCGTACATACGAACACCCATAGAATGGTTTAGAGATCTAATTCCACATCACAAAGTTTCAGACTACAGCGAAGACCTATTCCCTAGAGTGCTGATTCCACATCACAAAGTTTCAAACTACAGCGAAGACCTATTTCCAGAGTGCTGATTCCATATTACAAAGTTTCAGACTACAGCGAAGACCTATTTCCCAGAGTTCTGATTTTATATCACAAAGTCTCAGACTACAGGGAAGACCTATTTCCCAGAGTGCTGATTCCATATTACAAAGTTTCAAACTACAGCGAAGACCTATTTCCCAGAGTTCTGATTCTATATCACAAAGTTTCAAACTACAGCGAAGACCTATTTCCATTTTTACAATAGGAAACATTTTCTAGTTTCGTTGCATTTTAATCAAAATCATTATTCGCGAGGAAAACATTCTTGAAACTATAGCTAAGTCCCAGACTATTCACCTAAGGGTACATACAGTCTTCGGATTTTTAATATTTGTCTTCTCAAAAGAACGTTTTCAATTACTGTTATGTAAATAGAAGTTTCCTGACCACAAACACGAAACCGAAACCCTTCATTTCGGTACCATCACGAACCTACGTTTCTAAAGTGCTTATCCATCCTTGAGACCCAGTGGTTAACATCCATCCATACATACATATTACATTAGGACAGTTTTATGGCTGAATTATAAATATATATTTCAAAACGCCAGAGAAATACACATCTTCTACTGTGAACTGCAACTTGGTGAAATTGTTGCTCACCAGTAGCTGTCGCGGCGAATGAAATTGATTTATGTAATAAATATATATTTTTTATTCGTAAAATAACGCAACAAAACCCGAAGCTGTCGCTAAACTGGAATGTCATGGAATGTCAGTAAAACTTTGATTTGTTATTATGTTAGATGTAATAAAAATAACAGTATTTTATTTCAGAAGCCTAGTTCAAGTCAACTGTTTTGGGATGGAATATCGACAACAAACCAGTTCTTTCTAGATTTCTCCCCAAAACTTTGTGATATGATATCAGCACTCTAGATAATAGGTCTTCCCTGTAGTCTGAGACTTTGTGATATGGCATGGAATATCGACAACAAACCAGTTCTTTCTAGATTTCTCCCCAAAACTTTGTGATATGATATCAGCACTCTAGAGAATAGGTACTTCCCTGTAGTCTGAGACTTTGTGATATGGCATGGAATATCGACAACAAACCAGTTCTTTCTAGATTTCTCCCCAAAACTTTGTGATATGATATC
>NW_013668799.1:19263-27472 GCF_000517525.1 Limulus polyphemus
ATATATATTTGTTTTGTTTTAAATTTCGCACAAAACTACTTGAGAGCCAATTTAACAGTGATAAGCTAGAGGGGAGGTAGCTAGTCAACTCTTGGGCTTCTCTTTTACCAACAAATATTGGGATTGATAGCCACATAATAACACCCTCACGGCTGAAAGGGCGAGCATGTTTGGCGAGTCAAGCGCTCTAACCACCCAGGTCCAGAACAATACGTTTTCGCTTGATTGTTTGTCTGTAATTAAGTACAAAGCTACACAACGGACTCTTTATGTTGTACCCCCCCCCCCCCGCCCGAGTATCTAAATCAGACTTACCACATAATCACCGGGGGGAGTCTTGTGGAAGTGGAGAGAGAGAGAGGAGTTCCTATTTTGCTAATACAAAAAAACAGCAACAAAAACGTAACCTTTTAATGTTTGCCAAAAGTGTTTATATGACAGTATATTCTTGACTTGACAGTATGTTGATTTTAATTGTAAGAAGTGCACCTCCAGGAAGCTTTTCGTTCTTTAGAACGTTACATACATTTCGTTTTACAGCTTCTTCAGTGTTGTTCACCAGCTTGAATCCCCCAGAGATCAATTACGTGACATTAGACCACCTGCTGGACATCATTGTAGTCTGGAGAATAGATGTAAGTACTTTGTCTTTCACACGGAGTTGTCTTTCCACTCAGGATCTCCATATCCAACTGCTATTTAGCAGCAATGTATACAAGAAAATATGTTAACAACGGTGTTGACTTAAGTAATTTCATCAAGCTTTTCCTTCCTGATCCCTTTTTAACACACTATGTCACCATGAAAGATTGAGGAATATTAATTTTATAACCGACATTCTTGGTTTTTTAACACTATGGCACCATGAAAGATTGAGCAATATTAATTTTATATCACTCTATGTCACCATGAAAGATTGAGGAATATTAATTTTATATCACTCTATGTCACCATGAAAGATTGAGGAATATTAATTTTATAACACTCTATGGCACCATGAAAGATTGAGGAATATTAATTTTATAACACTCTATTTCACCATGAAAGATTGAGGAATATTAATTTGTAACATCCTATGTTACCGTGAAAGATTGAGGAATATTAATTTGTAACATCCTATGTTACCGTGAAATATTGAGGAATATTAATTTTATAACACTCTATGGCACCATGAAAGATTGAGGAATATTAATTTGTAAAATCCTATGTCATCATGAAAGATTGAGGAATATTAATTTTATAACCGTCTTAGTTCTTCTGTTTCCACTCTCGAGTGTTTCGAACTAGAAGATTCCCCGAAACCGATGGGAATATATTGGTCCTCCCATATTATGGGAAAGGCGTTTTTCTCTCATAAACCAAAACGGTAAAACCCAGTCTACAAGTTGATTCGCCAATTAATTTTTATCAGTAACGTAAAAATATACTTACACCATGGTTACAATTATGTTTTTCTGAGAATATTCACGCAAAGGGCTATCTTTGTATAACAGTCCACAGGGGTAAAATGAAAGACAAGAGAGAAGACAGCTAGTTAACAGCACCCGCTTGCTAACTTTAGGCCACTTTCATCAGTCTCAGTAGTGGGACTTAACCTTCACTCTGAAAACGCACCCAAGGCCTCTAAATGGGTCCTGTGGCTATGGACTCAAAAAATAAACCCTTAGATTCGCAATTCAAGCGTGAGTAAAATACATTTCAGACGTCATACTAACCATTCCCTCTCTCACACACACACATCTTAGATTCGCAATTCAAGCGTGAGTAAAATACATTTCAGACGTCATACTAACCATTCTCTCTCTCTCACACACACACATCTTTCTGGTAGTAACTATTTCGGTATTTTACTTTTTAAGAGTTGTTTTCTTAGAGCAACGATACACAATGGGATAGCTGCACTCTGCCAACCAAGGGAAATCGAAGTTCGGGTTTTAGCATTATAAATCTGTCCACTGACCCACTGACAAAAGTTTCTCTGGTTTGTTATTCTTATCTTTTTTTTTTTTTTAACACACACACACACACACACAGTCACCAATTTAGTATAGTGAACCTAAGAACAGATCTAACCCAGTCATCAGGTCTAGTATTGGAAACGGATTTTGATAAACACTTCGATAAAATTTTAAGATCGGCTCTCTTAATTAAAACACCAACGACGAGCTTACAACTGATCAAATGGTGTTGTTTAGGTGAAAGGTACATAGTTTTTTTTTAATAGCGGAGATAAGATTTGCACTGTCTTACAAAACACTGAGATACTCAGATTTTTTTCCTAGCAAATCTAAAAATTTAGTATAAAAATCAAAACAACGCTTCTAATTGTTTTACAAATGAAACAGTAAAAATTTAAAATAGCTACAACAGTGGCAATAACTAATACTGTGAGGTATGGTCAACAATTCAACAAATGTGTGGTCAGCAATTCCAAAAATGTATGGTCAGCATTTCAACAAATGTATGGTCAGCAATTCAACAAATGTGTGTTTAGCAATTCAACCGAGTTTCTAACAAGCCAGCTCTCAGCTCTAATAGTCTTACAAACGTTTGCGCGGAGTTATTCTTATTTAGATAGACAGAAAGACAGACAGATAGACATATATACGAGTTTTCGGTTGTGTTCGAATTGAGAGATAGTAATCCTTATGTGAATAAATTATGTTAAAAGTGAAACCGTTACGAAACCACTTAGAGATGTAGAAAATAAAATAGGTTATAAATATATAATCATCCGATCGTAACTGAACGTTTCGCTTTCACACACACCGTGAATAATACTCTTGTTTGTTTTCAAATGCTTCGATAAATTCTCGAGGTTTGTAAACACGTTTATAAAACTTTTCTTATCGCTGACTTTTATTTTTAAACAGAAATCCCCCCCCTCCCAGACGTTTAGCAATAAATCTGAAGACATACGATGCTAAATATCAGATTTCGATACCCGCGGTGGGTAGAGCATAGATAGCCCATTGTGTAGCTTTGTGCTTTACAACACTATTGAAATACTCTTGTATAAACAAATAGTGGGATTTTACTATTGAAATACTCTTGTATAAACAAATAGTAGGATTTTACTGTTTACACTCCTCAGTTACTTTTAGCAAGTATAATGTTTATTTGATTTGCTTTAGTGCAAAGCTTAATGATAGGCTATCCGCGCTCTGTCCTCCACGGGAAACTTAACCTTAGATTTTCGCGTTGGTAGTTCACAAAAATTACCGCTGACCCCACGGAGGGCGGCAAGTATAAGAAGAAGAAATTAACTGTAGCTATACTCAGAATACTGTCATATAAAAGTGTGATTGAGTGTCCTTTCACTATAGAAATTCATAGCTACAAAACTAACTGTGGAGCTGAAGCTCCGAAACTCGCAAACCGTTACCGCGAGGCCCGGCGTGACCAGGTGGTTAGGGCCAAACATGGTCGCCCTTCCAGCCGTGGGGGCGTTATAATGTGACGGTCAATCCCACTATTCGTTGGTAAAAGAGTAGCCCAAGAGTTGGCGGTGGGTGATGATGACTAGCTGCCTTCCCTCTAGTCTCTTACACTGCTAAATTAGGGACGGCTAGCGCAGATAGCCCTCGTGTAGCTTTGCGCGAAATTCATAACAAATCTTTACCGCGAAAAGTACATCTGCGCTTTACACAGAAGGGGCGTTATAAAGTGACGGTTAAATCCCACTGTTCGATCCGAAAAGAGTAGCCCAAGAGTTGGCGGTGGGCGGCGGTGTTTATAGCTTCATTCCTTCTAGTCTGTCACTGGCTAACGCAGATGCTCTCGACGAGCTTGGGGAGTATTTCAAAAGTAAAATCCTACTATTTGTTTATACAAGAGTATTTCAAAAGTAAAATCCTACTATTTGTTTATACAAGAGTATTTCAAAGTTTATACTCCTCAGTTACTTTTAGCAAGTATAATGTTTATTTGATTTGCTTTAGTGCAAAGCTTAATGATAGGCTATCCGCGCTCTGTCCTCCACGGGAAATTTAACCTTAGATTTTCGCGTTGGTAGTTCACAAAAATTACCACCTTTTCATTAAAAAAAAAAAAAACGTTGGAAGCTAACAACGCTAAAGATTAGATATCCTTGGAGGGCATAGCACAAATAGCCCATTGTATCCCTTTGTGCTTAGCAACAACAACAAAAACAACAACAACAATATTTTTGTTTCATTCTAGCTTATTGCCAATTATTTCTTTACGGCGTTTTGATTTTGAAAACAAATTGTCATCTCTAACAAATGTTCATACATTAGTAATACTATAACAATATCTTGTATTAACTCAGTGAATTCTCTGTATTTCGGCAAAAACAAAATCTCTTCCAAATCTGGTTCTAACGAGATTGATTAAATCACTCTAAATTTGAAGCCCCCTGGTGGCACAGCCGTAAGTCTCTGGACTTATAACACTACAAACCGGGTTTCGATACCCGTGGTGAACACTGCACAGTCAGCTCATTGTATGTATAGCATTGTGCTTAACAACTAACTGCCCCCAGTGGCACAGCTGTATGTCTACGGACTTACAACGCTATAAACCGGGTTTCGATACCCGTGGTGGGCAGAGCACAGATAGCCCATTGTGTAGCTTTGTGCTTAACTTAACTTCAATCAATCAACGGCTAACTAACTTTATTTGGATTGTTCCAGTTACACATTGTCTGTTGTTATGTTTTTAAATCAATATCTGGTAACTTAATAGTTGCCCACCAGTGGTACAGCGGTATGTCTGGAGACTTACAACGCTGGAAACCGGCACAGATAGCTCATTGTGTAGCTTTGTGCTTAATTCCAAACAAACAAACTTAATAGTTCAAAGTATTGAGGAATGTTATCCAATCAAAGTCATTGACTTAGCTCTCGGTATTTGAGGGCTTACAACGCTCAAATTTGGGTATCATTTTCTTTGGTGAGCACAGCACAGATTGTTCATTGTTACAAACAAACAAACAAACATGGAGTCAAATTAACAAACTATTTTATAGCAAGCGAAAAGGTATGCTTCCAAACCAAAATATTCACTTATCTTGGTCCAATAAGACATTTCTTTGCGATCTCTTGAATTACAAAGAGATTTCAGTAAATGTCACTAACGCTTCGGGACGAGAAATACCCCCACTCATGTCGGCTACGCAAGAAGTCGTGGAATCTTGGAATATATATACATCTCATTTTATTTCTGAAACCACGAATGAAACGTACTTGTTTCTCTGTTTGCATGTTTCATCCAGGAAAGCTACCACGTGTCTTTGCTTCTGTTTCAAAACAACTTCGCATACGAGTTTCTTTCCTTACGTATCACGTGTTTAAAAAGTATAGGATAAGAGATGCAAGAGGCTCCAAAATCGTTTCGGATAGGAAGGGGGAGGGGGTGAATATGTAAAAAAAAATAAAATAAATATATACTAAATTTTATGCGTATTTTTCAATACACTAATGTAGCATAATTTCATAACAATACTCACCCAGGAGCTATAATTTTGTTTTTATAGTAACGCACATATCACGTGCTTCTTTTATTACTAAAATCTTTGCCTTTATACTGCTTGGTTTATGCGTGTTACTCTTTTTTCGTTTTTCTTCCACTAGGGGTAGATTTTAAGAGTTTGATGTGGAAAAGGAAGAAGCTTTCCCTCCCTGCGTAGTTACACTTTCAAAAATACTGGAACTACAAATAACCAGGCTGAACGAAGCTGTGGTCCATTATGTCCTACTAACGGAACGTGCTTAAACTCATTTCAACCATCCTAATGTTAGACTGCTTCTTCCCTACGCTAATGTTGAGGTAGAAACGGATATTAGCATGCGGAGCACATAATAAAAGTGTATGAACAAAAACCACGACTCCATAAACATCAGAATTTCGATATCATGGATATTTGATGCAGAGGACCGTGATGTACATAATATTGCATTAGCGTGGCTATCAAATTTGTACAAAAAAAAAGAAGGGAGGGGGTGTCGTAAAACAGGACCGAGAATCCCCCCGAGACGGAATCTTACCCAGCCCAGCACTCACGTGCACACCAGAACATACTAAAAAAATCTGAATAGCATCACCTTCGATAAGTTTCTATGTAAAATCTGTACATCACTTTGAGAATTTTAAATCAGCTCTTCGGCATGATTCGAGTTTGCTTCCTTTTCACAAGGACTTGGTCTTTCTGGGGACCTTCAAATTTGCTGTTTCTTCACAACCTTCTGATGTTTATAAGGGCTTTCTAGAAATTCTAATTCAAATTACATACCTTAAACTTGTAAGTGTTTAGTGTTCTTATATATAAACATAATTATTTGTATAATGAACCACGGTCAGCGGAAGCGGGTGCTACTGGCTGACTGACTGCCTTCCCTTTGGTCAGTAATTTAAAGTCAGGGACAGTTATGTTTGAACTGTTGAAGCCTATAGTCTAACTGTTTAATTCACATGAAAGTGAGGTTCCGTCCAGGTTGAAGCCTATAGTCTAACTGTTTAATTCACATGAAAGTGAGGTTCCGTCCAGGTTGAAAATTCCAATTTTTCATTTAATCTAACCCCCTCTTTTATCTCCCCAAAAACATTAGTTTTGGAAATCTGACCATGGAAAATATTTTTATTTATCATTTCACTTATATGCCCCCCCTTTTTTTATTATTTATTTTAATAAGTTTAAACTGTCGTTTGTTAAAAGTTACTAAACCACGTGTCATAAAAATCTATAACCTAAAGGAAATACTTTAAAAGCTGACATTTCGCGCGTGGTTTTTATGTCTCTTTGTTATTTTGCTCTTGGATACGTTACACGTATAGCGTAAATAATTATTTCAGCTACAACGTGACTCAACCTTTGATGTTAATGTTGATTTTATAGATTTATAAGTTAATGTAAAATTCATTGTTATTGAAAGTTACAATAATAGTACGAACGTAGAACATTTATAGAAATGAGGCTACTGCGTATAAAAAATATAAACCTTTGGGATTTTAGCTTGTAAATATAAATGTAATAGATTTTCATAATACTTGCGTTGCAAAGATTTTACAGTACTAATATGAGAAAGGCCATTTCAGCTTTTTCAACCTTATTGAATTAATATCAAATGACGGCTTCTAGGGAGTGCAGAAACTGACGGTTTAACTCGATATGTAAATCATTATTTGACAAAAGTCCCTGTATGTCTGCTTACAACTAACTGGTGAGCTGCTGGACTTTTGTCACTAAAACCAATATCCTTACGACTCACCAGGGGGTGACATGGGTGGGTGGGTGTGTGTGTAGCTTATATACATTCGATTTTCCCATTTCTCTAACATTATTGATTATTACGGTTTAATAATATTTCGCTTTAATCAAACCTGCAAGATTTGAAGTAGGCTTAATTTTTAAAAAGAAATGTTAATTATGCTCACAAATCCAGGATAAAGGTATCTCGGGGAAAACTTATGGAACAGAATATTGATTTCGCGTCTCGATTTTCAGGTTTTGGCTCATTTTAGTGAACCAGGTGTGTGTGTGTATTTTAAATATGATTTGATAAAGAACCTTTGTCTTTACAGAATTCGCTCCCAATTACTTGATGTTCTTCATAATTTTATTACTCACTGACCTTCTGATAGAATTCCATGACCTCTATCAACATATCAAAAACGGATGTATCCATGGTTAATACGAACACATTTTTATATTTATCATCTGTGGGATTTGTACAGAGATTATGATAATTATTATTATTTTACGAGACTGTACACGAAACGACGTTAAATGTGGATACTTAATTTAACACATGTTGGTAATAAGAGGATCACGAAACGTTGATTTGTATGGCCATAAGGAAAGTCTAGCAATCTGGTGACTAATTTCCTAAGTAGTTTGTTGGTTGCTTCTAGACAAGTACCCTTCTGTAGTATCCTAAGGAAAGTCTCTAGAACACTGTTGACTAATTTCCTAAGTAGTTTGTTGGTTGCTTCTAGAGAAGTACCCTTCTGTAGTATCCTAAGGAAAGTCTCTAGAACACTGCTGACTAATTTCCTAAGTAGTTTGTTGGTTGCTTCTAGACAAGTACCCTTCTGTAGTATCCTAAGGAAAGTCTCTAGAACACTGTTGACTAATTCCCTAAGTAGGTTGTTGGTTGCTTCTAGACAAGTACCCTTCTGTAGTATCCTAAGGAAAGTCTCTAGAACACTGTTGACTAATTCCCTAAGTAGGTTGTTGGTTGCTTCTAGA
>NW_013668799.1:28264-29895 GCF_000517525.1 Limulus polyphemus
CCTCAGATTGCGAGTCGAGTGCCTTAACCACCCAGCCATACCGGGCCAATTACATCTTATAAGTGCGTTGTACTACCCGTGCAATGTTTATTTGTCAGAGTCAAAAGTTTATTCAATACCAATGAGATGTTTCAGATAATATATACACGTTCTTTAACTAAGTTTGGGGTTTAAACTTTCACCATTAAAACAACAACAACAAATTAAGTTCTTGCAGCAAAAGCTTTACAAACAACAACAAAAAAAACAACAACTAAAATTTAGAATTTACATCTCATGACATTGTAATTAAAAAGTGCCAGAAATGCTATGCACGTGATTTATCCTGTTTATAGTTTTTATTTTGATCACAAAAGAAACGGAACATCATTAAAGTATAGTAGGGGAGGGAATTGGGACAAACAAAAAAACATTTATACATAGTTCTTATACAATACTCTCTGTCCCGATTTCTTATAACTCCGTTTTAATTATCTATTTTTTTTTTTTTACTTTTCATTTTGAACAGAACCTTTTTCGATCACGATTGCAAAATATTGGAACATTATCTACACATAGACGCAAATAACAAGTTTTCCAGTCCTTACTCATATAAAAGCCGAGAGAGAAATGGTCACGGAAAGCTATAATGCATGTATCCATCATCTTTCAGACGTATGAAATGGTCTTTTTAATGATATATTCTCCCATAGGAGGCACTCTGAACAATGCTAATTAACGCGGGAGGAGAAGAGATGCTGCATGCCACGTGCCCAGCCATCATTGCGAAAAATCGCTCCGCTTCCATTTTTGTAAATCTTTTTTGACAAACTATCGCTGTCGCTATGGAAACGGTACATTGAGATGGCGGATGACAGTAAAGGTCGTCTCGTTTATTGGCTAGCTCAGGTTGTTTTTTTAATGCATTTTTACACCATGTACTGCTTTTAACTGTTAAAACGAGCTTGACAATTCAGCTTACTCGGTTGATCTGACACGAAAATATATGAAATATCTTGCGAAGACTGAGATAACTAAGGAACGAAATTACGTAGATAATGTTTGATAAGGTTTTGTTGAATTAATTTAGCCGCTCCGCCTTACAGAAGATACATTTATATATATATAAATAAACGTCATTATCTGTGTGTTCCTTATACGTTTCCACATTTCTTGATGAATCGGCACCAAACTTGACACAGGATGACATGAGGGGGTGGACCCCCATCTAATTTCTGAAAAAAAAACTACTAACTCGGCACAACTTCACACAGTGATACAGGATGACATGAGAAAGATCATGAGGGGGGTGGACCCCCCATCTAATTTCGGAAAAAACTACCAACTCGGCACAACTTCACACAGTGATACAGGATGACATGAGGAAGGTCATGAGGGTGGGGTTGGATCCCCCATCTAATTTCATATTGATATAATTCTTGAAAACAGTATGTTTTTCTTTGTTACGTTCCCTTTTTTTTCTATTGATCAACCTATAAAAATTTCATTAAAAACAGTTGTTACGGTACAATATAATATCTCTTCATCATTTACAGGATGAAATACATATTGTTGCATACAGGCGCCCTCTGTGGTTGAAATTTCATAGAAAATATAAGAAGCATTTGATATATATATATATATATATATAT
>NW_013668799.1:30849-43069 GCF_000517525.1 Limulus polyphemus
AACTTTCAGGCTGATAACGAGAAGACCAAAAAAAGAAGGAAACCAGCTGTATGCCTTGCCTTGCGGGCTTTTCTGTGAATGCAAAATTACTTTGATAATCCTGGCCTGAATGCCTAATTTTTGAAGGAATTCGAGGGCGTCTCTGCTTTCCAGTTTTTTTTCTTCCCGCGCTCTTCTTATCTTTTTCAGAATAGAGAGATGAGATGAATAGTTAGTCGTTTATCTGAAAAGGGGGCGTCGACTTTTTCAATTTATTTTGCGACAAATAAAAAAAGTTTGTAAGTTGATTTTAACTCGCGTCTCATGCTATGCACAATACACCAATTCTCCGAAATCTCTGTCTGGACTTACCCTAAAATAATCTCGACACATAAAAAAGGCCGAAACCGTTATCTCGAATTTCCAATTATGAGTAAATCATTTTTATTTTATTTTGTAGGCCCGGACATGGCCGCCAGGTGGTTAGGGCGCTCGACTCGCAATCTGAGGGTCGCGGGTTCGAATCTCCGTCACATCAAACATGCTCGCTCTTTCAGCCGTGGGGGGTATTATAATGTGACGGTCAATCCCACTATTCGTACTATTCGTTGGTAAAAGAGTAGCCCAAGAGTTGGTGGTGGGTGGGTGATAATGACTAGCTGCCTTCCCTCTAGTCTTACAGTGCTAAATTAGGGATGACTAGCGCAGATAGTCCTTGCGTAGCTTTACGCGAAATTCAAAACAAACAATATTATTTTGTGAATAATTTCGATTCGCCAACAAATGGAAGAACATTTTACGAACGTTGAATTTTGGAATTAATATTCAATCAGATATTTTTGATCATTGTTGAAATAAAAAATGTTTTATCGTTTGTTTTTGAATTTCGCGCAAAGCTACGCGAGAGCTATCTGCGCTAGCCATCCCTAATTTAGCAGTGTAAGACTAGAGGGAAGGCAGCTAGTCATCACCACCCACCGCCAATTCTTGGGCTACTCTTTTACCAACAAATAAACGACCGCACATTATAACGCCCCCACGGCTGAAAGGGCGAGCATGTTTAGTGTGACGGGGATTCGAACCCGCGACCCGCAGTTTGCGAGTCGAGCACCCTAACCACCTGGTCATGCCAGGTCGTACAAATCGTAAAGCACAGATCTGAAGTATTAAATTTCTAAGAATAGTATTTTATATATGTTTTCAGGATATACGGGACTGAATTTAACAAATTAACGACAGGCTTAGTTGTTTTGAACTTGAAGCGTGAGGGCTTATAGTGATTAAATCCGAGATTCGATCCCCGCGTTGAGCACAGCACAAATAGCACATGGCGCCGTTTTTTCGTTTAACAAAGCGAGCAAACTTTCGGGAAAAATAAAAGTATTATTGAAAATTGTTATTTTTTGTTCCAACTCAACGCCCCCCCCCCCCAGTGGCACAGCAGTACATTTGCGGATTTATAACGCTAGAATCCGGATTTCGATACCCGTGGTGGTCAGAGCACAGAGAACCCCTTGTGTAGCCTTGTCCGTAATTACAAATAAACTAATCCAACTCAACAGCCTAATTCTGTATTGAATGAAATGTAATGCTTATGATTACTGTGTTAGCGTTGACAAAAACAGAAACAAACTGTGTAAAATCTGTTAATCAAAAATAAGATTCTTTTGTATTTTAACAAAAACCAAATTGATATTTGACTACTATCAAATATCTCACCTTCGCTTTACTGGTAAACTTGAATTAATAGCGATTTCTATCTATTTTGAATGGATGATGTTTATCTAAAAATATTGAAAATCTATTCATGACTTAACTCATGTTAACTTATGCTATTTCTCAGAATACGTCTTTCTTTGTGGTTTACACAACTTCGATTATTGATATGATACAGTGCCATCTGGTTTATAAAAAATGCAGTAACAAAAGTCGAATGCAATCGGATTGTTGATGGAATAGATAAAAAAAAAACAACGAAAAACACAGCAAATTGAGAATCAGATATCCATAGTATTTTATCAATACCAACTAGAACGTTCGAATAACGTTCGATCTACAACTAATGATAAGTGTATGTGTGTGAACTAGCCATATTAACATTGTCTTTCTTACCACACTTATAAAAGCAACTGTGTTTTGGTAAAGACCTAATGTCACGTTGGAGCACGGTAGATCACTTTAAGAAAAAGGAATAATTTAAATATCACAACTCTTTTGAATATGCTTGATGATCAGAAACTTTAAGTTCCACACGCTTGTCATCCAGAATTTAAGTCCTAAGATGACGACTCCGTTACACTATTAATTAGCCAGGCCGTGTTTGTTTTTTGTTCAATTTGTGGCCCTGCATGGCCAGGTGGTTAGGGCGCTCGACTCGCAATCTGAGGGTCACGTGTTCGAATCCCCATCCCACCAAACATGCTCGCCCTTTCAGCCGTGGGGGCGTTATAATGTGACGGTCAATCCCACTATTCGTTGGTAAAAGAGTAGCCCATGAGTTGGCGGTGGGTAGTGATGACTAGTTGCCTTCCCTTTAGTGTTACACTGCTAAATTAGGGACGGCTAGTGCAGATAGCCCTCGTTGTAGCTTTTCGCGAAATTCATAACAAACACTTAAGGTGTTTTTGATTAGATATCATGACTTTTTGTCAATACACACCAACAAACCACAGCAAGTAAGAACGTGACACTCGATAGTAACCAACATTAGCCTTAGTATCGCAGCCCTATTATTCGGAACAGTCCTTTACTTTACATAACCAAGCAGATTCTTCAAAACATATGGTGGTAGTTTTTCCTCTCTAAAACAGTGTTAATAGCTTCCTATATAGTAACGCCATGGAATTTAGATTAACCGTTTCTTGTCATCAGCCGCATGTATTTGGTACAGCCGTACGAATCATCATTATTTACGCTAATTGCTTAAGCTAATATCACGTCACGCTAAACACTCTTTAATTAAGATAATTTCATAAAATTTAGTAAATTTGTTCTGAAAAGTTGGCAATGAATTGTCAAAATAGGTTGTTTTGGCCGCACGACACACTACCAGGTGTCTTCATAGCGCGTCCACGTCCCAAATGACGGAGCATCTCTTTGCGGCAACGGGACACGAACTGGGAACCCTCAACATCATAGTCCTAACATGCTAACCACTCGGCTACTCTCGGCCCATTAGTTTAAAGAAAATACTTGTATCGTGTATCTAAAGAGCAAGAAATTCATTACATGCTAAGCACATTCTCATGCAAGACAAACAGACATATTTTGCTTTTATAAATTCAAGCTTTACATTTTAGAAAGTGCAAATAACATTTTTTACTGTTGCGCTAACTTTTTTAATTCTTACATTTCTCAACATACAACAAAGAACTGTGTTCTGAGCCCTAAGGTGGATTTACTTGGCTCTACAATTTGGTAAGGTTATTCCTTTTAGCTATGTTCTGAGCTATACTAACAGGTGGATTTGCTTTGTTCTACAATCCGCCAGACTTAGCCCTTTTAAAGTCAATGAAGAGAATACTGACAGAAATAGCGTTCGAAACCCGATAACTTGATTGGTTAAATCATCAGCCCGGTAAGCAGAGTGACAATTTCGGAGCCCACTCGATCTCAATTTTAAGTTTTTGAGGGAAAAATAATGAAGTTTTTGTTTTTTTTCTGAAAAAACGAACTCTTTTTCACAAACGTGTAATGGTTGGTTTCTGTTTGTAAAAGAAAAACATAATTTTGAAATTACTTCCATAAGAAAGATTAGTTGGTAACATGAAAGATAATCTTTAATCCGTATTAAAACAATTGTACTTTTGCAAGTTAATATCTAATCTGTATCAAAACAATTTTACTCTTGAAAGTTAATCTTTAATCCATATTGAAACGATTTTACTTTGTAAAGTTAAGCTTTAAACCATATTGAAACAATTTTACTTTGGAAAGTTAAGCTTTAATCCATATTAAAACGATTTTACTTTGTAAAGTTAAGCTTTAAACCATATTGAAAAAATTTACTTTGGAAAATTAATATCTAATCCGTATTAAAACGATTTTACTTTGGAAAGATAATCTTTAATCCATATTGAAATGATTTTACTTTGGAAAGTTAATTTTTAATCCATATTGAAACGATTTTACTTTTATTAACCGCGAACAATCAATTTTTTGAAAAACAAACAAAACTGTCAGTTGAGAAAACGTGATAAACTCAACTAATTATATTATAAAAGATACAAAATAAACTCTGAGTATATTCTATAAACGTTTGTGACTATGATAGCTTCCAAATAAATAATAGTTTTATTACTTTCAGGTGTTCTTCTGATCCTTGGTGATCTCATCGTCTCAGGAAATGGTTTCCACAGAAGAAATAGCTAACACGAAACCAAACTTTGAACAATATTATCTTATTGGGTTTGGTACAGCATTTTACGCACCCAGAACTAAAGCACCGACCCTGAAAAACTTACAACATAATAAAAAGTATTTAAGCTTCTTGTCTAAAAAAACATTATTACTTCGTGTTTTTATATTATACATCTGTTTAAGTATACTGGTAGTGAATATTTACCAAAACTACTGGTAAGAATTTATAATTAATGGAACCAAAGAGCTAAAGTTTTCGCTAAAAAATATGACAGCAAAATTGGGTTGTTTAACACCCTGACATACACACCAACACTTTAACTGTCATAACAAGTTCATTTAACGAAAACATGTCCCACTTGAATATTTTTTAACACCCTGACATACACACCAACACTTTAACTGTCATAACAAGTTCATTTAACGAAAACATGTCCCACATGAATATATTTTAACACCCTGACATACACACCAACACTTTAACTGTCATAACAAGTTCATTTAACGAAAACATGTCCCACATGAATATATTTTAACACCCTGACATACACACCAACACTTTAACTGTCATAACAAGTTCATTTAACGAAAACATGTCCCACATGAATATATTTTAACACCCTGACATACACACCAACACTTTAACTGTCATAACAAGTTCATTTAACGAAAACATGTCCCACTTGAATATTTTTTAACACCCTGACATACACACCAACACTTTAACTGTCATAACAAGTTCATTTAACGAAAACATGTCCCACATGAATATATTTTTAAGGTCCATTTGCCCCCCCCCCCCAGTGGCACAGCGGCATGTCTGCGGACTTACAACGCTAGAATCCGGGTTTCGATACCCGTGATGAGCAGAGCACAGGTAGCCCATTGCGTAGCTTTGTGCTTAATTCCAAACAAACAAACCTCTATTAAGACGTACACATGTGTAAATTATATATATCTTTAATTTGTCGAATATAGAAAAAAAGTCCAAACAAACCTCTATTAAGACGTACACATGTGTAAATTATATATATCTTTAATTTGTCGAATATAGAAAAAAAGTCCAAACAAACCTCTATTAAGACGTACACATGTGTAAATTATATATATCTTTAATTTGTCGAATATAGAAAAAAGTCCAAACAAACCTCTATTAAGACGTACACATGTGTAAATTATATATCTTTAATTTGTCGAATATAGAAAAAAAAGTCATAATTTGAAAATGTGTCTTTCTACTTTTTTTGACTTCATAGAAGTTAAATTATCATGATGATACATATCGTGTATCATACTATTATTACAATAAATAACTAACTTAAATATGTTTTTTTTTGTTGTTGTTACATTACTTTACGTTGTGGTTGCGTATTAAAAAAATGTGTGTGTGTGAGACTTCTTTTTTTTTTCCTGTGAACTTTATTTCCGGCCACCAATTTGGAATTCGTTATGAATAATGGAGAACAGAATTTGAAAAAATTTATTTTTGTGTGCGACCAAAGCAAAAAAAAATCTTTTGAACTGACCTCACTGAATATGATAATTCGCTATAACAGCGGCAGATTCTTGTTTTTATTTCCGTTCTTTTATTGTTAATATTGGGTAGAGGGAGCTCCTAGGGGTAAAGGGGAACACTAATAAATGACTCCTTTTGAATAAGTCATAATGCAATCAAGTAAAAACATTCGGTTCTCTTTGAATCTGGAGCATCGATGTGGATTCGAGATCGATGTGGATTCGAGTTTCCATATAATAGGTATAATATTATCGATGTGGATTTGCTGGGGGGTTACGCCCCCCTTCGTGATCGTACAGACAAAACCCAATTGATCAGCTATAAGTTATTTGTTTCAAACTAATTCTCCATGCAGAATGATAATGATTTCCACAAGCTCCAGAGAATTTTTACAAAATAATAAAAAAATAACAACAGCATGGAAATAAAAACAAACAAACTATTACTCTCTGTCGAACAATGGTCTACTGTTGTTTCCGGTTGAACACAAAATGATGGGTTTTATAAGCTATCTCCATGTCTTATAGAAATCCTTTACTACGGTGATACAAGCAACACGTGATTTACACACCATCTACTTCACTTAGTGGTCTACGTGTTACAACCCCCCCCCCCCTAACCAATCTACGTTGTTAGTAAAAAATTACATTACCGAAAAATACTTTACTTAAGGTCGAACTGATGACAACAATGAACCGTATTGGCGACGTTTCGTTTAACTGGATCGTCAAAGACCAATTACGGAATAAAGCCTGTTAGTTTCCCTCAATAAGAAAGCATAAATCACAACAATAACAACACGAAAGGAACTGTCGACTGACACTTAACGAGAAAACGTCAACTTTCGAAACTAGAAATTTTGTTCCAAAGAACTTACAAACTTGAGTTACGTTTATTTTGGAAACGAATATTTGGTTTGTGTGTTATAACGTCGTAAATTTTAGAAAGCTAAGGAGACGTCGCGAATCACTCATGATTCGGGGGGGGGGGTGACTGTTGATTTTGTGTGGACTAAATCTATCAGGACTGAAATTGCTTTTAATCAATAAGAAGCTGCACTTTAAAATACATTATTGTTAAGGTTTATTACTGTACAACGCAGGGTCTTTTCCACGTGATGCGTCTTTTCGATTTATTTTTCATGTTAAATATTGATGTAGAATATTAAAAGAACGTGATCTTTTCCATTTGGCGCCCACCAACAGCAGAAAAGAGTCAATGTAGAATTCATCGCGAAATGCTTGACTCTTATTTTTGTGTGGCCTGGCAAGGCCAGGTGGTTAGGGGGCGCTCGACTCGCAATCTGCGGGTCGCGGATTTGAATACACATCCCACAAAATATGCTCCCCCTTTCAGCTGTGAGGACATTATATTGAGATTGTCAATCCCCACTGTTCGTTGGTAAAAGAGTAGCCCAAGAGTTGGCGGTGGGTGGTAATGACTAGCTGCCTTCCCTCTAGTCTTACACTGCTAAATTGGGGACGGCTAGCGCAGATAGCCTTCGTGTAACTTTGCGCGAAATTCAAAAATAAACAAACCAATCATTAATCACAAATCACAAATAATAACCGTGCATTATCTAAAGTATTTCAGTATAGATGGCGCTTTTTTTCTTCCATAACAAACAAACAAACAAACAAACTTTGTGAATTTATATGGAGAAATAGAAACAAAAATGAAGATTTATCCAAAAACATATTATTTAATATCATCGCAGAATTCGCTAAACAAATATCATATAATATGTTATCATTAATTATTTTATTTTATTGCATTACTGGTGTTATTTTCAAAACGATCTGATGGTGGGCGCCAAACAGAAATGATCCAAAGAATGTACTTGAAAACATTTTATACTGATTCGACCAAATCGGAAACAGTGAAAACACTAATGACGAATACAAGATGTTCTTACGCATGTTTGTTGTTGTTAAGCGCAAAGTTGCACATTGGGCTATCTGTGCTCTGCCCACCACGGGTATCGAAACCCGGTTTCTAGCGTTGTAAGTCCGCAGACCACTGTGCCATTCGGGGGCAGTTACATAGAAGTTGTATAGTATTAATGCGGATATTAGGGTTAGAAATGTTAGCTCATCAGTTTAAAATACGGTGATAACATGAAATAACTCGTTGCAACTTCAATACGAAGAGTAGATAAAAAAAACAAACGTGATCAGTCTGTTGTGCATTGTAATGTTTCCAAAACCCACACGTATGACACGAGTTTGTTTACAGATGGTCCTTACATTTATAGGCTATGTTAGAGATATGGCTGAATGACATTTGTAATATACTGAGGCTCTTGAGTCTGGGAGTTTAATGCCTTAGGAATGTTAAGTAGTTTCTTTAGAAGCATTCATTTACACGCATGGATTAAAGCACGAACTTTAATTTTTGTACTTCATGAAAATGTCACCAATATTTCTTTTCTCACGTAAGTAATTCCTTGGTACGGTTTTTCTCTTTTTTATATTTTATTTTT
Source organism: Limulus polyphemus (assembly GCF_000517525.1). Lineage (NCBI taxonomy): Eukaryota > Metazoa > Arthropoda > Merostomata > Xiphosura > Limulidae > Limulus > Limulus polyphemus. The sequence goes on from NW_013668799.1 coordinate 39,186, forward strand.
CATTTGTTACTTTAGAATGTATTGAAGAAAAACTATAAAAACCAGATTAAAATCAGACAAACTTTCATTTGTTACTTTAGAATGTATTGAAGAAAAATCTATAAGAACCAGATTAAAATCAGACAAACTTTCATTTGTTACTTTAGAATGTATTGAAGAAAAACTATAAAAACCAGATTAAAATCAGACAAACTTTCATTTGTTACTTTAGAATGTATTGAAGAAAAATCTATAAGAACCAGATTAAAATCAGACAAAACTTTAATTTGTTACCTTAGAATGTATTGAAGAAAAAACTATAAGAACCAGATTAAAATCAGACAAACTTTCATTTGTTACTTTAGAATGTATTGAAGAAAAATCTATAAGAACCAGATTAAAATCAGACAAAACTTTAATTTGTTACCTTAGAATGTATTGAAGAAAAAACTATAAGAACCAAATTAAAATCAGACAAAACTTTCATTTTCTTTCATTTGTTACCTTAGAATGCATTGAAGAAAAATTATAAGAACCAGATTAAAATTAGACAAAACTTTTCATATGTTACTTTAGAATGTATTGAAGAAAAACTATAAGAACCAGATTAAAATCAGACAAAACTTTCATTTTCTTTCATTTGTTACCTTAGAATGCATTGAAGAAAAATTATAAGAACCAGATTAAAATAAAACAAAACTTTTCATGTTCTGACTTACCCCTTTAGAAATTGTTCCTGCAACAAGGTTTGTGTTACTGCATTACGTGCTACAGATCTATTTATTTATATTTCAAAGAGATACGGTGTACTACTAATATTTGTTTAAAAGGAGAATTGTTTAAATTTTAGTCGATTGAAAATTCAACTACAACATAATCCAGTTAATACGTTCTTACGAATATATATAATTTAGTGCTACGTAATCGATGTATTTTCTATTAGTAAAGTAGTCTACCGAAGTGATTAAATTGGTCTTGAAACTATTCCAAAAATTGATTTACTATTTGTATTACGAAAATTCTATTGAATTATGTTTTGGTTTTGTTTTTTACTCCTGCCAACTGTATGGTAATTATTAGGCCTAATTATTCGAGAAAATTCTATCAATTGAAAGTATTTAATAATCCTCATGATAAGTAATAAAAGTTAAAATTATATTTTAATTAAATATTAATAACCAGACTACGAATAGATCAAAATTCCTGAACCACGATTTTTTTTTTGTCTTCACATAAAATATTTTATTAAATATACTCGAACGGGTAATGAGGATATATTAATTTAATCTTTGATTTTACTTTCTTCGACTTGTTTAACCGACTCCCCCCTCCCAGTTTGAAATATAACACGAAAATGAAACCCATTATTTCCACTGGCATGATTGATCGTGGCCTATATCTATTTCAAGCAGAAACAGGGCACGTCTAAATTCAAGATTCATCTTCGTAAAAACCTGCTAAAGACCTCCTATGCGAGGTAATTCAACTTTAATGTAATAAGCTCTCAGTAGCAGAGTAGAGAATATAGAACTGTTATGTTTAAGCTGGCCCTTTATCTTGCCATTTTAAGCATTTAATAAAGCAAAACGAGGTTGAAGAAAAACCAAACTGAATGACGCTCTGTAGTGAGTATGATGACGTACGGAACGTTTTCAAAACAACAATGCATCAAATGATGGAACAGCTTTCTGATGTAATCCAACACCTTTTAGCAAATTTTTTTTTGACGCTCGAGTTTATTTGAACAGAAACAAAAAATAATTCCTAGCGCTTTTTTTTCTTCGCTTTTCTCTTTAAAATTATTGTAATTGCTTGATGGTGTTTGGCCGGAAACATAACATATGGGGCACGAGTACTGTGGTAGAGCTCTGGGTTTCGAAGCTGGGGAGGCTGTGAGTAGGTTATAAGAGTGATAGTCAATCCCTTAGAGTGGATTTTAAGTTTTAAGTAGGATGCTGCCGTCTGCCTCCTTCCTCCTGGTCAGTACGGAGAGTTTAGTACGTAACGTTAAAACAATTTTGAATATTTAAATTAGCGAGTCACGTGAGAACCACAGCCAATATAAAGTTGAATCGAAGCTCAATTTTGTCATTGTTTAAGTTAGTACAATTGATGCCTGGAATTATCAATACTTCGGGCTTGTTATTTGTGTTCTGGGCCGAGTGCGTGTCAGACTGCGAATCTGAGGTTCCGTGTTTCGTGTCCTGTATTCGCAAAAAAAAAAAAAATCGTATTTTGGGGCCACGGTGCGTTATAGGAGTGATGTTCAAATCTAACTCTTCGGTGTTATAGGAGTAGCCCAAGAGTTGGTAGTGGGTGGTGTTGATTAGCTGCCTTCCCTTTAGTTTATTACTTCCAAATTAGGGACGGCTAACGCGGATAGTCCTCGTGCAGCTTTGCCCGAAAACCAACAAAACAAACAGAAGTTGTTGTATGCTATTGACGTCATTCTTCGGGCGTACTTGTACCTGTTAGTGGCAGATATACTATTTCATGTTTTGTAGAGGCCTAGTTTCAGAAAGATTGAATGACTTCCTACTCTTTCGATATAATAACAAAATACAGCTGTAATTAGCATACAGTGAAACTCAATATTCCAATATTGGGATACTAATTTATAATAATACGAACAATGCATTCAGGAAATGAAGATGAAAACAGATAGGAATAGGATTTATAGGATAAACAAAAAAATAAAGACGTGAACTGCACATGAAATTAATGTATTGCTAAAACAGCTTTGTGATTTTACACCAGTAAATAAATATATTTCTCCTTCAGTATCGAGTCTTGAGCTTGTAATGTCCAGGGAAAGACGTTGGTTTAACTCCAGATGTGTGACCTTATATTACATGTGTGTGGACGTCTGGTCGCATTTATATATAGGACAGACAGCGAGACAAAATATGAAAATATATATATATATATATAATCAGACAAGTTGGTAGTTTTAAAAGATAGATCGGGAGATAAGGACAAGTAGGTAGATAGACGAGTAGCTAAATGGTTCGATAGATAGAAAATTAGGTATTTCATAACGATTCCTGTAATTCAAATAGGAAGATAACAAGTAAACAACATGTATTTTAAATAGAAATAAAACTGTAATGCATCTTTTATTGAATGACATTATAATTTCCCTTGCTTCCTTATGACATTATAATTTCCCTTGCTTCCTTATGACATTATAATTTCCCTTGCTTCCTTATGACATTATAATTTCCCTTGCTTCCTTATGACATTATAATTTCCCTTGCTTCCTTTTTATTTTACTCATTACACTTTTATGGGTTTTTCTACATTTTCTGTTTCATATACATTCGAAATTACGTGCGTTGCAACAAAGTAATCCAGGCAGAGATCAGGTGTTTTCTTATACTCCGGGATGGAATGTAATTTAATTACGCCTACGAAGAATATACAGACACACACGTGTTTTTTGTCCACGATATTTTAATATTCCACCGCAGTATCCAAAACTCCAGCCAGACGGAGCAAATAACACTGAAAAGATGAACTCGGTATACTGATTTTGTGGTTTCCCACAATTTCGTGAATCCATATATATATATATATATATGTGTGTGAAAAATAAACTTTTCTCCTTCCTGACTTTAACATCCTTCGTAGTCTAATAGTACTCGATCTGGACCCGGAAAATTTTGATGATAGCCATAACTTTTTTTTGTTTTAAGCACTTTATTATGATGTGAAATAACTGAAAAAAAAAAGTTATGCGAGAATCATGTTTTTGAAAAAAGAAATTTTAAAATGGCCGCTAAAACAGCGTTTTGTGTTTGTGTGTGTGTGTGTAAGCTAAAACAGCGTTTTGTGTGTGTGTGTAAGCTAAAACAGCGTTTTGTGTGTGCGTGTGTAAGCTAAAACAGCGTTTGTGTGTGTGTGTA
>NW_013668799.1:43568-44194 GCF_000517525.1 Limulus polyphemus
AAGACGTTTGTTGTGTGTGTGTGTAAGCTAAAACAAGCGTTTGTGTGTGTGTGTGTAAGCTAAAACAGCGTTTGTGTGTGTGTGTGTGTGTGTGTAAGCTAAAACAGCGTTTTGTGTGTGTGTGTGTGTGTGTAACTTGCTTTAGGGAGAATTTTTTTTAAATTAAGTACAAAGCTACACAATGGGCCATCCGTGCTCTGCTCACCACGGGTATCGAAACCCGGTTTCTAGCGTTGTAAGTCCGCAGACATACCGCTGTGCCACTGGGGGGGGGGGCGCTTTAGGGAGAAAATATCAAACGCCCCGATTAAGCGACGAAAATCTAGACTATGGAAATGTTTGAATAATCGACACATATTTTGCATTCTTTTTTTAAAAAAATTCATGAAGCATTAACCGGAAATTTATATTCAAAATGGTCGCTTGTAATATTTATCACAAACAACAAGTTTGAATGGTACATCCAATTTTTAAGATTTCGGAGTTTGGATGCTGCTGTAGGTTATCAAAATATCGTGGGTATAAAAACAAAAAAAAATAAAACGCTCTTCTTTTGTTACTTCTACTTCCTGACATTAAGACTTTTGAGATTCTTCCGCGTTTAAAATTTCGTGAAATATTATTGG
>NW_013668799.1:45194-47117 GCF_000517525.1 Limulus polyphemus
CACCCACCGTCAACTCTTGGGCTACTCTTTTACCAACGAATTGTGGGATTGGCCGTCTCATTATAACCCCCCCCCCCACGGCTGAAAGGGCGAGCATGTTTGGTGGAACGGAGATTCGAACCAGCGACCCTCAGATTGCGAGTCGAGCCCCCTAACCACCTGGCCATGCTGGACCATTTCTGTAAAACTAAGAAGGAAAAAAAAAAGTGACACGTTGCACATTTCAAATCCATTTCTCAGCAAAGGTTGACAGCTGGACTTTATGATCTCGGTATTTTTCAAGATCTCAGGAATACTTTGTCTCCAGAACATCGACTCTATTATATTATATTTTAATTCTGTTTTTAAATACTTTCAGTATGCTGAATCTACAAATATTTGTATAAAACAATACACGTGTAAGCAAAGATTCGTTTAGTTTAGAAAGCCACACAAAACCGTCCCTAAATTTGACCCCATAAACTAGACAGAAAAGGCGACTGGTCATGATCACCCATTACTAACGCTAGTCTAACCGAATGGTGGGATTAAGGTCACGGGACGCGACCCACGAACTCATGAGTCCGAGGTTCGAGTCCCGTCGACAGAAAAATTCTCTAGAATGACAGAAAACTAAAAAATGGGTATATTAAAAAATAGATAACGAAGGATTGAAATAACATATTCATTGCTTTCCATATTTATCACCGTTTCGGAGGTAAACATATTTATAACTGATATTTCCAATGGAAGAAGATTTTGTTGTAATGTCTCGCAACTCTATTATAGAAGATGCGTCCGTATGGATTATCTTGACTGCTTGTTCCACCAGCTCTTTTTCCAGTGGAAGAGTCCACTTGTGTAACGAAACGCTTGATAGTCGAACGGTCGCATTGATTGTTAAGTACGAGACCAGCTGTAGTATTTGTTTTTCCATCAGTTTCGTCCTACATTGTAAAAATATGAAAACTCATGCGAGATAATGAAAAATCTGACGCGTCCCAGTTACTGACGCGTCCCAGTTGAAATATCAAGCTCAGTGTGTGTGTGTGTGTGTGTGTGTGTGTGAATTTACTGACGTTCGAGCATGGAATAGCAGCGTATAAGATAATGAAACGTATCCTCTCCCCCAGTGACTCAGCGGTATGTCTCATGGCTTATAATGCTAAAACCCGGGTTTCAATACCGGTGGTGAGCACGGCTTTGCGCTCAACAACAACAAACAAACCTATCTCGAGGTTTAGAGTATCCTAGTTTTTGATATTTAAACCGGGTTTCTAGCACTGTACGTCCGCAGACATACCGCTGTGCCACTAGGGGGCACAATCGAGGGCTATCATCGCTAGCCGTCCCTAATTTTGTAGTGATAGACTAAAGGGAATGCAATTACTCAATACCACCGACCTCCAACTTTTGGGCTAATCTTTTACCAACGAATAGTAGGATTGACCGAAACATTACAATGCCCGCACGGATGAAGGGGTGAGCAATGTTCAGTGAATGAGATTCGAACCCGCGACCCACAAATTGCGAGTCGATAGCCCTAACTACAAGTAAAAACAACGAGAAACGACAAATTACTCGTTAATCGATGGTTTAAACACGAGTCAGAAACTGTGTGTAGATATCACATTATGTCAGTAGTGAGAGGGTTTAGTGTGATGGGTAGTCAGAAACTGTGTGTAGATACCACATTATGTCAGTAGTCAGAGGGTTTAGTGTGATGGGCAGTCAGAAACTGTGTGTAGATATCACATTATGTCAGTAGTGAGAGGGTTTAGTGTGATGGGTAGTCAGAAACTGTGTGTAGATACCACATTATAGGCAGTAGTCAGAGGGTTTAGTGTGATGGGCAGTCAGAAACTGTGTGTAGATATCACATTATGTCAGTAGTGAGAGGGTTTAGTGTGATGGGCAGTCAGAAACTATGTATGGTAAGGAGTT
>NW_013668799.1:47641-60301 GCF_000517525.1 Limulus polyphemus
GTTTTTACCTAAACCACGCCAGGTGAGCAGTAGGGAAATGAGTTTAAACAGAGTTTTTACCTAAAACCACGCCAGGTGAGCAGTAGGGAAATGGGTTTAATCAGAGTTTTTACCTGAAACTCGTAGATATTTAGTTTGGTTTGATTTCTGTTAAACACAGATAGCCCATTGCTAACCACAGGTATCGAAACCGATTTTTTAGAGTCATAAGCTTGCTGAGCCACTGGGGGAAGTGGGCGCGTCTAAAGAAGAAAACGAAGGAGAGTCCCCAATAGTCAATAACGAAATAATTGCGATCTAAAGATAGAGATTTCATTGTCGTTTATAGAAAACAACATTTTCAATAGAATACTTACTTAATATATGCCATATATCATACTTCACGTTTTAAAAGACTCGTCTGTCGTTTTTTCTTTTCTCGTGTGGATAATTATTCTGTCATGCAATAAAATGCAAATTCCTATGTGAATGTTTGAATGAATTTCTTCCCATACGTTTCTAAGTTTCACTAAAAGAGGCAAAAAAAATAAAATAAAGAAATAAAATAAATTTTTCAATACTACGAATTACTAATAGGATCCCAGTCTATCTATACATAAAATATTTTTCACTATTGAATTTTTTTTTCTAACAAAAGCTGGAAAAGAAAGAGAGAAGAAGAAGAAGAAAAAAATCCCGGAAGGTGAAGATATCTTAAGTACGGTTGCTTTGGAACTGAGATATCATAAATAATTTTAAATTCCTAAAGAAACTTTTATCCAGCCTTTGTATGGTTGAAAAAGTTTTATAACTCAACTCGAGAACGACCTAAAGCATCGACGTTTTTACAAGGCAATGGAGTTAGAGGTAAAGTTTGAGTCACTGAGCACGTGTTACTTCAGTGATGTTACTCCGTCGACGAATGTGCAAATTTTGGAAGAACCCCCTGTCGTAAATGTCGTCTTTAATGCTGCAAATATTTGAATTTGAAAAGCTTTTACAGTAGTTGTTTTCTTTCTTTGGACATTAACGACACGACATCGCCTGGTCACGAGGGTTCTAAATGTACATATATATAGATTTATGTAGAAAAAAAAAATCTTTTGTGTTCATTTGATGAAAGACGACTGAACCTTTTTCAGTAACCTTTCGACTCCTCCATGGCTTCCAGTGTGCAAAAGGTTTGCAGTTAATGTTTTCCTGTCACTTGGATTGAAGTTTTAAAACGTATTTTATACGGAACCCCCAGTAACAAACGAAGTAAAAGAAACCGTAATGTTACAACCGAGGATCACATTAACTTGATTAAAGGAGGAAGTACTGAAACTTGCACGGGAGGAAAAAAAAAAAAAAGTCTGATTGAATTGCAATTTCTGGTTGACGTGGGTAAATCTGAAAAACTGATCTCATGCCAGATGTAGAGTTTTATGTTATGATTTGACTTACAGGTAAATATTTCTAAGTGGTAATATTGTAATATTTCTAATTGGTTGGTGTCCATTGTTCGTTGAGTAAAAGAACAAAATACAATCATTCAAACAAATTATCTTGCAAACGGACATTAGTGAAAGTCCAGTGTATTCATAGTGTTTTTTTTCTTTTAGTCAAACTCCACAATGGTTTACCTGCCCCATGCCCACTGCAGAAATAAAACGTCACATGTCCGCATTGAACCTCCAAGGTGGTACAGAGTGAACGGACACAGCCCTTGAGGACCCTGAAGATAAATGTTCTCGAAATTTGTGTCATTCTATTAAACTGAATTCTTTTGTATATCGGAGGCATTAGGATGTTAAAAACAGGCCGCAGATATTACACAATAGGAACTAGAAAAACGTTACACACGTAAAATTAGCCAATTTATACTTCTATTGTGAAAATAGACGCTCCGACCGTTATCCTTTTATCTGGATTCGATTTTGTGGCCATTGTTAGGTCAGTATCAATATTACAACAGGAATCAAATATTGAATAATAATACAGCATAGATGACGAGTACGTCTGTTGGTTTACGACGCTTAGAAGCGTCGGGTTCGATACCCCTGGTAGGCAGAACAAAGTTGTGCCTAACAACTACCAAACCAAACTAATTGATATTGAATGTAATGTCTCTTGGACAACTGCTCGTGGGAGACAAAGATGGATCTGAAACTTTACTTTTACACGTCTCTAATTTTCGATCCGAAATATACAATTTAAGGGGAATGTGGGAGGGAGGAGGATCGACATTTTACGTGATTTTATTACACATTTTTGGCCTAATGAAAGATAGGTAAATTGATAATTCATAACAATATTGTGGTAACAAAACACTGTTGAGCACGTCATATGAATAAGCAGTTAAGACAGAAAAATTAGGCCCGGTATGGCCAGGTGGTTAGGGCGCTCGACTAGCAATCTGCGGGTCGCGGGTTCGAATCCTGATCCCACCTTCATGGGCTCTCTGTGCTGTGCCCACCAGGGGTATAAGCGTTTACATTTACCGCCGGCCCGGCATGGCCAGGTGGTTAGGGCGTTAGACTAGCAATCTGAGGGTTGACGGGTTCGAATCCACGTCCCACCAAACATGCCCTTTCAGCCTTGGGGGCGTTATAATGTGACGGTCAATCCCATATTCGTTGGTAAAAGAGCAACCCAAGAGTAGGCGGTGGGTGGTGATGACTAGCTGCCTTCCCTCTAGTCTTTCACTGCTAAATTAGGGACGAATTGCGCAGATAGCTCTCGGGTAGCTTTGCGAGAAATTCAAAAACGAAACAAACCAAAACAGTTATTTAATTGGATACTCAACGTTTCGCTTTACAGATTCTTCTGGAGCGTTTCGCTAAAACACATATCGTAACTGACAGTACAAAGTACCTTGTGGTATCAAGTATTTTGTGTCGCTAAAGGTCGTCACAGACCGAAACATTTTTATGTGGTACGAGTTTTTCTCCTCCTTTTGTTATCGCGTTATTAACAAAATGAAATAGGCCTTTAGCAGAAACGTTAACATTTTAAATATCATATACCTTTAACGAGTGTTGAATCCGGCTATCTTTAATACTCTTAATATTGGAAATATTAGTTAGTAGCTTAAACCTCAGCGGTTTCGAGTCAGTTTGTAATTATATAAAAAATATGAAATCTATAGATCAACACCCTTTGTGAAAATGTTATAATTTCGGGCATAGCTTCCCTACGACCAAATATTGATTACAATCTAACTTGTTCGATATATATATATATCGATTTATCAGTTCTGAGAGATTGAATGTAAATATATTGTGTGTTATTAATCAGAAATGTCCAGTGAAGCTGAAGACGAATTTATAATAACATATCAACCACACTGTATTTCCTATATTCAGAGCCGATGAGACGTTTCCCCCAATATCAGAGCTTCTCACTAGGATACGACAGACATATTAATGGTTCAAAGGCTATTTATATTAGTAAATTAATTGACATCAAGTGTTATGGTGTGAACCGGATTAACTTGGTTATATTAGTAAATTAATTGACATCAAGTGTTATGGTGTGAACCGGATTAACTTGGTTATATTAGTAAATTAATTGACATCAAGTGTTATGGTGTGAACCGGATTAATTTGATTATATTAGTAAATCAATTGACATCAACTGTTATGGTGTGAACCGGATTAATTTGGTTATATTAGTAAATTAATTGATATCAAATGTTATGCTGTGAACCGGATTAATTTGGTCAAATGTAATTTGTTATCAATTTTTATTTATGTCACAACACATCAGAATTATGATAAGGATTAATTAACACTATATTATTATTGAACACCATATCGTTTTCTTAAATGAATCTACTCATTTTCTCTCTACCAATGACGACCAAAAAAAAATATTTTATGCCTAAAGCTTTATTCGATATTTCATTTCAAATTAATTACAAAAAACTCATCATCCAGTTAACTTTTCTTAAAATGTGACAATAGTCAATACAGATTGAATAGCAGATGAAATATTGGATATTAGCCGAATGTCCATTGATGCAAAAAGTTTAGGAACGTATAAGATCCATTGAAGGAGGACATAAATTAGTGAATCCACGTGAGACAGTTTATTGTAGCTTAAAGCACACTATTAGAGCTATAACATAGAAACCATTTACTCATTATACCAAAATATGTATATATCAAATTAACGAAACAGAAGGTTTGACTATCATGTTGTTTAGTAACATTTCTGGAAACGAAATAAGAAATATTACTTCTTCAAACTTTGTTCAACCATTTTTTCAATCTTAAAATCGCCATGACAGGCCTCATGACGTCACCTGACGCCTTACGGAGGAACTTGGAAATGTTTTCGGATGGAAAAAAAATCTGCTCGAACAAGATTCTACGACTACTAATTCACTCCCATTCACACCAGTATTTTAGGAACGTTTGTTACAGTCATACCTAAACAAGCTATTCACTCCCATTTACACCCGTATTTTAGGAACGTTTGTTACAGTCATATCTTAACAAGCTATTCACTCCCATTCACACCCGTATTTTAGGAACGTTTGTTACAGTTATACCGAAGCAAGCAACATTAATTGACTGTCGTGGAAAAAAAAAAATAAACGTACAGTTAAATTAAAAAAAAAAACAGTGTTCGATCATAGAAAAAAATCAAAATCCACGTTTCGTAGGGACATTTTCTTTCAGGTCAGATGTCTTATGGGAAACACAGAAGCTCTCTAGTTAAACGCTTAACGAATTCGAGAGTAGAATACGTTTTCAAATATATATATATATATACGTCCACACACACTCACATACATATATATATATATATAGGAACTTCGAATGCAATTTGAGGTAGAGGGAAAAAAAGAGCTCCAAATTCAAAGACCTCGACCAACTTTCAAACATGTTTTTTTTTTTCGTTCTTGGCAAGTAACTCAATATGTTACTCATTCTAAGTCGAATCTGTTCTTTGACGCTCACTCAATATAATGACGTCGTCTGAGCATCTATTGTGTCCTGAACATTTCCTTCAGAAGAAGTATAACTCCTGAATCGATCAGTTCATCCTTTTGAAGCTTACTACGATATTCTTACCGTTAGAAATTTGGAACTCAAAGTAAAAATTAAATGCCCTTTCCATATTCTTTCCAATTTCAGTGATTGATATTCCGAGTGTGAATTACACTTGCTTTAGTCGTGAAATCAGTCCGTGAGTTTACGGACTTACAACGCCAATATCTGGGGTTCGATTCCCCACGGTGAACACAGCAGATAGCCGAATGTGGCTTTGCTCTAAAACAAACAAACAAAATAATCATACAGCAATTATCTTAGAACCACCAAATTTGGTATTAAACTTAAACCAGGATCCAATATATCGTTTCGTATTACCTTCGATGTGTTGAAATGTAACAAACTCTGAGGAAAAAAATATTCTAAATGATTAAAATTTACGAATGGTACAAAACATAGAAACATATTAGAAGAATAACAAACAAACTTTTAAAACTATTTTTAATGAACTGAATTCATTTCCTAAGCCTATTCAGTTTTCAACGTTTCGTTTGGACATTTTCATATGAGTAGTGTTATAATATGACCAATTTATCATATTTGCTTCAGAATACAAGAAATTATTTTCAGAACAGAATTCATTCATCGGGTAAGAAAAACTTCACAGAAAACTCAGTTAAAGAATTAACTACAAAGCGTTTGAGGGTTAAACAAACACACACACACAACACACACAATACAGTTTTCTCGTATTTTTTGTTTGTTTTTGTTTTGTGGGGATATCAAGATCTCTATAACAAACATTCATGTTGTGAAAAACATGACAAGTGAACATTCGAAAACACAGAACGTTACAATGCTTGCTTATAACAGAAAATCACATTTTGAAATAATTCGCATCTGGTTTTCGGCGTACTTAATGCACAAATGAAGTGAACCTTTATCCCGGGTTGTTGTTTTTTTTAACTTTTCATTTATTCGAAGTTCTTAATTTTTATTATAACGCTACTCAAAGATTATTTTAGATTAAACTATCATATAACAGAACAAACTTTACTTTAGAACAAGAATCACACAAAACAAACACATTTCTTAGTCCAGTCAACATTTAGAATGTTTTAATTACACTCTAAAACTGTGTAACATGTATAACAGATATTACTGCTTTCGTTTCGCATTTAAAATAACAATAAAATGGTGCGGTCTTCCTTCAAACGCAGAGAAAATATTTCGTCCATGTAGCAAAAATAACAGGGCAACATACGAATTGAACACTTATTTCACTAACAAGAAGATGAACTAACGCTTTTTTGTAACATTTTCTCAAAAACAGAACAACAAACATAACTAAAAAAAGTTATCTGACACACATTATTTATATATATATATATATTTTTTTTTCTATCGTAAAACTTTTATTTTTACTTTCGAAACGTTTAGGCTTAAGGTGATAGGAACTCGCTTACGCCCTTTCTAGGGCAATTAACATAATAAATATTTAGTTTGTAAAAGTGAGCACGAGAAAGATATGAAATTAACAGCACTAAGTTGAAGTCATACCAACACGAGATTTAGCTCATCCAAAAAATATATCGGAAAGTTCTCGAGTTAAGATATAGCCTTTGTCTTAGTATAATAACCCACGCTTGACCAGTATAATAACCCACGCTTGACCAAAGATGCTGCAAGGAATCTTACACAAATAGTAATTCTAAACATCATCTTCACAAAAAAAAAGCCCTTCCCATATTCATTTGTGTATATACACGAACAATCTGCCTCAGAATGTCGTCTTCGGTAACTTGCAGCGCATTTTCTCGACATGATAGTTGTAAGTAAACGCCCTCTCGCGGCGGCCTTAACAATTTACTTCCCAATAAAACAAAATCAACAACAACAACAAAAAAAAACATACAATCACGTGGCAGTGAGCAACAACTTGCAATCTGCAGACCAAATTAAATTTCAAAAGTCATGTCTTTTTATCAATGAAACAAAATATTAAAAGCATTACAGTTACCATTTAATTACCCTGGAAATGAAAAACCAATACGTCCGCGTCTTTCCAAAGAACTGACACATTCCTTTAGCTAAACAGAAATAATTCATACCTAAAATTTTCATCAGTTATTTCCAGAATCGTTGCCACTTATAGCGGCATCAGGAAATATTCTAAAACGTACAGCAAGGATGATTATAACAAACGACACCAACAGAGAACGTTTTGTATACAATTATCGCTTCTACTACACCAGTCAGCATTGAAATATTCGGGTATATATATATATATATGCTTCGTGCAAAAGTAGTTTATCTTAAGAAATCACAAACAAAAGGAATGATAAAATTTATATTATTTTTTGATAAAAATCCAGGAACTTTTTCACACCCGCATCGTCTTTATATTCAGGATTAGACGACTTCCGTTTACAGGAACGAGAGTTACAAAGCATTACATATAATTCTTTGTATGTTGTTTTTCCAACAATGACGAACACGTACACTTATTACACAACTACTATTATATCAAAAACGTCTCTAACCATTCTTTTAAACAATTATTACCTTTTGTTTTTCACATTTTCCTTTTCATATTTCACGAACTTATAATGTAGAGTCCATTTTCTTATTGTAGTTCATATATATAAGAGAATATTTTTTCCAAAGGTTTTTCGACTTAGAAATCCATTGGTTTCTATCATTATTCAAATACTATTTTCATTCTGTTGCTGTTGTTGTTGTTTTTGGAGAATAGAATTTTTTCGAAATCAGCATGACTGGATTTAAAAAAAAAAACGATTTTTAATAAGCATTAAGTATAGATTGTTCTCTCATCAAAAGAAGCAAAAACCACGTTTCACTGACCAAATCCGGTCAAGGAAAGTATATCATGTGTCTTTTCTTGTACCAGTGCAAAAACCACGTTTCACTGACCAAATCCGGCCAAGGAAAGTATTTCATGTGTCTTTTCTTGTACCAGTGCAAAAACCACGTTTCGCTGACCAAATCCGGACAAGGAAAGTATTTCATGTGTCTTTTTTTGTACCAGTGCAAAAACCACGTTTCACTGACCAAATCCGGACAAGGAAAGTATATCATGTGTCTTTTCTTGTACCAGTATGGGCGTAATGTTTTATTTAGCCTCAGATGATGGACGTAATTTCCAGTCGACGAACACAAACTTATTTATTGCCTAAAGAAGTTTAACGTCTGTGTTTGCAATCGAATCTCCCGAGTAGCACATTCCAGTTTTAGACGTTAAAGATAAGTGACCAGAAGCCGAAATATCCATTCCGTTGCCCATCATCATATTCTCAAGCCCGAGGGCAAAGTTCAAGGAGGAGTCTAGATCCTGTCTAAAGTCCGTTTGAGCTCCAGAGAAAAGAAATGGATTAGACATATCTGGAATTCCATTTATAGTATCATGAAATGACATTCCGGGCAAGGTGTTTCCCACTTGTGATTGGGATGTCATAGGCGGCGCTGCAGGAGGATGTAATCCTGTTGGAAGATGACCCGATGACGTCATGGAGCAAGACGACAAATGATTGGTGTTCACCGATGTAGCCAAACCAGGGTATAATGTTGAAGCGCATGAAGCGGGCAACATGGATGCTGCATTAAAATTTGCTTGTGGAATAGATGGCATTACTTGTGCACCTGGTATTTGATTTTGCAGAGCGAGATTTATGTCATTTGAATGATTTGTAAACACCATCCCACGTTGTAACTTTTGAACTCTCTTCGTGTGCCGGTCCATATCGGCGTGAAATTTAAAATCCAAAACACTCGTAAAACGTTCTCTGCACACCTTACATTCAAAGTATATCTGTACTAGCTTCAACACGGCCCTATCTTCTTCCTTGATGTGAGCGAAACATGATGCCCTCTGGTGATTTATACATAGAAGCTCAGCTGGATAAACCATTTGGCATTTCTTACATACGAATCCAATATCTATGTCCACCTCGTTCAACTGCTGAACATCAGCCTCCTGAATAGATCCCTTAAAATCACTAATATTTTTGCCATCCTGAGAGAAGCGAGTTGTACTGTGCCCCAGTTGACACAGTTTCTGGGTAACGTCTAAAACTGCCGCTGGAGGGAGCTGCAGGAGTGAGAGAGGAGTACTGTATATACTGGAATCTTGGAACAAGTTCTTCATGGTTGAACACCCTGTAGAACAATAAAACACATGATTCATACACACACACATAGGAAAATTATTTTACAGTTTCTAAAATGAAAGTTAAAATAACTTTGAACGAAATAACTAGATTTCTTTATTCACTAAAAAATTCAACTACCTTTAAATAACGGATGCCATTAAGATCATTTAGCATACATAATAACACCCAGTTTATTGTTTTATAGCATAATATTCCAAAGTACTCAAATACGAAGGAGTGGATGTTATATGGTTAACATGAAACAATGAATTATGTTTGTTTGAAGTTCAGCACAAAGCTACACAATGGGCTATCTGTGCTGTGCTAACCACGGGTATCGAAACCCGGTTTATTAGTCTTCAGAATTACCGTTGTACCACTGAGAAGGACACTTTTTTTTAATGCAAAACTGAATAATTAAAGTGTGTCATAAGATGCACAATTACAAGAATATCGTCATGAACCACACGGCCAGTGAACCACACCAAGGACACGTGTGTTCTCTAACAATTTGTAATTTCAAATCGATATCTGTTTTAAAGAGAAAGTCATAATTGATATAAAAAAAACAACACAAAAAAACAAGGCCCATATGACTAAAGCAAGTTTCTCACTATACGATGACCATGATTCACTTTTAAGTGCCTTTAAATATTCAAACGTTCACAAAAATGAAAGATCATGAATTTTGTGTATCGTGTGGTAGAACTGCTATGTGTATTTTGTTGATTTGTGTATCGTGTGGGAGAGCTGCTATGTGTACTTCGTTAATTTGTGTATCGTGTGAGAGAGCTGCTATGTGTACTTTGTTGATTTGTGTATCGTGTGAGAGAGCTGCTATGCGTACTTTGTTAATTTGTGTATCGTGTGGGAGAACTGCTATATGTACTTTGTTGATTTGTGTATCGTGTGGGAGAGCTGCTATGTGTACTTTGTTAATTTGTGTATCGTGTGAGAGAGCTGCTATGTGTACTTTGTTGATTTGTGTATCGTGTGGGAGAGCTGCTGTGTGTACTTTGTTGATTTGTGTATCGTGTGAGAGAGTTGCTATGTGTACTTTGTTACTTTGTGTATCGTGTGGGAGAGCTGCTGTGTGTACTTTGTTGATTTGTGTATCGTGTGAGAGAGTTGCTATGTGTACTTTGTTGATTTGTGTATCGTGTGGGAGAGCTGCTATGTGTACTTTGTTGATTTGTGTATCGTGTGAGAGAGCTGCTATGTGTACTTTGTTGATTTGTGTATCGTGTGAGAGAGCTGCTATGTGTACTTTGTTGTACACAAATATTTCGCATTGCAGGAGCTGTTTTATATTTTTACCAAACAGAACCAAAATTTTTTCATGTTTTAAATTTTTACCACACAAAACAGCACGTTTTCATGTATTCATCTGGTAGAGCTCATTGTAAGCTCGTGAAATTGAAAAAGAATAAAAAAATCGCTCAAAAATCTGCATACGTGGAGAAGGTGTGTGTAAAACAGGCGGATAAATACATAATAATGCAAACATGAATCCTGCTGGAAACAACTAGAAAGTACGGTACAATACTTCCAAATACTACAGATGGTCTTCGTGCGTGCCTGTGTGTCCGTGGTGACCACTCATCGTCTCTGTAAATTAGGGGTTTTCTCCTCCTACATTGTTCAAGACCAGCATGCTGTCACCCTCTTCTGGGCATCTGACACAGAAAAATGACCACCTACCTAAATATACCTGCTTGTTTATAGTCTTTCGAAGATAGAATGCTATGCCAAATGAGGGCCTAGTATGTCACATAAATCTTGTCTTCTGTCTCTCTTACTGTCCTTTTTTTTTATACCATTTTGGAGCAAGGTTTTTCTCATTCTACTCTTTAATGCTGGAAAACAAATATTTAAGATTTCGTTCAAGGGTTTTAAATTTCAACTTTTCTTTCCATGCTACAGGGTTATATCTTTACTTATCAACCTCTACCTTTACTATTACAGGGTTGTCAATAATGGAAAAACAGAAGAAAGATTTAAACGTAACATTTAAGAAAGGACACAAAGCATGAGATACTAGATCGTTTGTTAAAAATATTACACCTTTCTCTCACCCGTACATCAGAATGAAACATTTAACCCTACTCTAATGGCAGTATGGTGAAAACTAATGTTGCCTACTCCATATGACAGGCAATAAAAATACTTGCATTATGTTACATTCCGTTTTAAATCTTGAAGTTGTTACACTTCTATAGAAGAACAGTGTTTATAGGTACTTGATAACTGTAGATAACACATAATGTTGATTTGTACTTATTGACAAAGAAATAACAAAAATAAAATCTAAGGCTTCAACCTTGGAATTTCTTGCTCCATTGACTCAGCGTTAAGTCTGAAAGGTTATAAACACTAAGAACTGGGTTTCGATACCCGTCGTGGCCACAGCACAGATAGCCCATTGTATGTATAGCTTTGTGCTTAACAACAAACTACCATAAAAGTGTAATAAGTTATATGTCAACACATTCGATATATATTCTTATCAGCTCAACGAAAAATTAATTCAAAAGTAGCTTAATGGAAACAATACAATGACGAAAAAAAAACATGTAAAATGGACTATATGTCCCATGCTTTACTGATGATCACGTGATTTAAATCCGGGCCCGATGACTTTAAACTCTGAATCTTACATTCTATGGTGGCCAGGTGGTTAGGGCACTCGACTCGCAATCTGTGGGTCGCGAGTTCGAATCCCCGTCCCACTAAACAGGCTCGCCCTTTCAGCCGTGGGGGCGTTATAATGTGACGGTCAATCCCACTATTCGTTGGTAAAAGAGTAGCCCAAGAGTTGGCGGTGGGTGGTTTTTGACTAGCTCTCTTCCCTTTAGTCTATCACTGCTAAATTAGGGACAGTTAGCGCCCTCGAGTAGTTTGGCGCGAAATTCACATTTATAATCCAGAAGACTGTGGCAATATGAAGCACGAAAACTTACGAGTTTGTTCACAATAAAATTTCGCGTAATGCCGCATGGAGTGCAATTCGCGCTTAGCCTCTCGTGATTTTGAGCGGATAGGTTATATGGAAGGCAGCTAGTCAACTCTTGTCTAACAGCATAGTTACTCTTACGGAGAATCCACAGTCTCAGTGTGCGGAGTTTCTTTATGCAGAAACGATTGGTTGGTTGGTTGTTTGGTGTTTTATGGCGCAAAAAAAACTAGGCTACCTACGCCAAACAACCGGTAAAAACAGTAAAAGTAAATTGTAGTAAAATGTAAAAAATAAAGTGAGTTAAAACCAAAATATGTCCAGATAACAGATAAAAAAATTAAATAGAATTAAAAAAAGAACAACTGTATTTAAAATACAATCAAGTTGGACAGTGTCACCATCACCAACGACTCCGTCCAACATCAGGGGGTAAACCGTTACAAAAATGGTGCCTCCGTTCACGGTCCTAATGCAGAAACGGAATGCGGTCAGAGATAATGTGGATTCACAGTCTGAGCACGATAATATTTGACCACACCCGGCCCCAAAACGAACGATGAAAACGGTATGAATA
>NW_013668799.1:61301-64826 GCF_000517525.1 Limulus polyphemus
GTGGTGGGAAAGGAAGTAAGAAGTAAGTTTAGTTAGTTATTACTTACGTACAACGACATACTCTATTAGTACAACGACTAATAGTATCTGTCTTAATATATATATATATATATATATATATATAGAACACAGGAAATTTGGCTTTTTACCAAGTGATTCGCGTGCCTCAATTTATCAAGAAAAAATGAAAAAAAAAAACGTCGAAACTGTCCTTTGTCTCCACCTTTCCATGTAACAGTACTTTCTTGTAGTAACTTATATAATATATGCATAAAAATAGCTCTTACGGGAATGTAAGGAGCACAAGTAAATGTAACTACACCATACTAGAAAATGAAGCACTCCGGTTTCAAGTGTTCCTCGTGATTCATTATTAAATCCACTTAAAAGGTCGAAACCGGACTTGTCCCATAATGCATTAGCAAAGTTCAATATATTATATTTAAGCACAAGTTGTCTTCTAACTACATCAGAAAACTTAAAACTGTTTGGTACCTAAATAATTTACAGATGTAGTTATTATTGACCCGGATCGATCGATGAAATATTATTGAATTATACATATTACATGCAGAAAATACATACGTAATTCGCATATTTACATATATTGAAACTAATTGAATATAAAAAAAGTCATTTGTAGATGAATGGAACGAAAACAAGTATCACTCAAACTATTTTTCCAAAAGGTACAGAGGCTAAGTATTAAAACGATTTTGTAGCTCTAACCACGCCATTACATTACATGCTTTATCTGACGACCGTAGACCGTTACAAGAGATTCTGTAGCAAGCCTGTCATGTCAAAAGAACAATTCTCCTCCTTGCATGCTTTCCATATGCTATATATTGTAGAAGAACGACGGTTTTTTAAGCGATTGTGTCGATAGTGTGATTGCACATAAACCGAAGGGTGCTTCGACTTGACTGGTATGGCTTTGTTTTGAATAGCCTGAATACCGTTTCATTCGCGGGTGAAAGCAACTTGCATACACGTGACTTATGTTGCTTTTCCAGATGGTGATTTTCTTGATTATATTGCTTACTATTGCCTGTGTCACGTGGGCGGCTCTTGGTACAGTCCATTATGATCGTGGATTCTCACCAGTTATAAGACACTGCACTTTGCTCACCGTGTCTGTAATATAGTTTGTTACAGGTCTCTTTCTGGGTGGTCCTGTGTTCCCAAGTTGATCCATATTCCTTTGTTTTCAATGACATTACGTACAAGGATTATCTCCGTCTTGTAAATTTTGTTTCTCCAATCTGAATACACCTTTAAGTGTACGAATATTTTGGGTCCAGACACCTAACAATGTCAAAATGTAGTTCTAATAAATGCTGTTCCGCCGCGAATTTATATCAACTGTGGTTGCCATGTGATTTGTTTGTTTTCATATTGAAATCATTTCAATATAACATATTCAAACCTTTGTATATTTCAAGATAACAATTTAAAAACATCCTAATAAAAACACATTTTATTTAAAACAAGTTTCATGTGTTTTGGTTCATATATAAATAATATCGTGATTAGAAGTCGAAAAAAACATTAGTTCTGTTTAAAATTTTTAAGCACTGGTGATATCGTTAGGAAATCAAAATAATCTATGGTGATACAAAAACACTAAGGATGATCTAAGGAAATCAAAATAATCTATGGTGATACAAAAACACTAAGGATGATCTAAGGAAATCAAAATAATCTATGGTGATACAAAAACACTAAGGATGATCTAAGGAAATCAAAATAATCTATGGTGATACAAAAACACTAAGGATGATCTAATGATCTATATTTCGGGCATTTTTAGTCTAAAACATCTTTTTTTTTAATATTTCTGTACCAGTTTTCTATTGCACGTTTACATCCGCTGAATCAGAAACTGTGAAAAAATGACCAAGATCACGTTGTGTTTGTTTAGATAAAACATTTGTCTATACTTTTTGTTAGATTACAAAACATGAAATTCTAGATTTTAAATACTTATTTTAAACCCATTATGGACTTAAAAAAAAAACGCTCGTCGCCATTAAACGTGCCATGCTCCATTTTTTACTATCAAACTTAGCTATCGTATTCAGCACATTAACCCCGGAGTTTTATTCCAGTACTTATCTAGGTGTTGCCTTCTTTTTGTAACAGTTTATGCGACAATGAATCATTGATAAACTGACACTTTTCTTTCACGTTGTAGCCTAAGAGTTGGCGGTGGGTGGTGGTGACTAGTTGCCTTCTCTCTAGTCTTACACTGCTAAATTAGGGACGGCTAGCGCAGATATCCCTCGTGTAGCTTTGCGCGAAATTCCAAACAAACCAAACCAAACTTCAGAAGCTAGTTAATATTACCCCATGAAAGGGGTATATTAATTAAACATGTGGACGATGGACAAAATTTAACATACTGTGAGTAATGCAACAACAACGTAACAAGGGTTATCACCTACGATTCAATAACAGTGCAAACAAAATAACAATTCCAGAGGGGGGAGGAAGAGGTCTACGTTGAACGTGACACTCCCTGGTCCAAAACATGGACCGAATTCCGACGAAGAAATAAAAAAAAATACTAACATTGTAACAGCCTGTTGCTAAAGTTATTTGTGATTAAAAGTTTGACAAGTAAAGTAAGAAAATACCAGAGTAACGTGTATCTTACAAGGCTGTTACTCAGACTATAAGAATGTGTTTGTTTTGTATTCCTGACAAGCCACATGGTTTTCTTCAAAACAACGCAGAAGCAAAGATAATTACTTAAGGGAAACACCCTGCCAACACATAGTGGTAAATCGGCGGTCCATATATAAGTTTTGTCAATGATGAGACGTGACCTGCGCCAGCTGGCGGGGATAAAGAAAGCCACTATGTCCACTGCAATGAACTAATCGTCACGTTTACGATGTACATGTAAAAGCCAGGAAGAAAACACAAAAATGCATCAAAATACGGGCAAGGAACTATTTCTGTGCGCGCAGAACAAAGAACTATGGGAAATAATCCATTCCAAGAATCTGTCGAAGCAAGTGGTTTTATGACAGAATATCTACACGTTGCTATTCTATTTTATCCTTTTTAGAATGATTTCACGAACGTTATACAGAATGTTTTTGATAGCGTCTTTTAGAAACCTATGCTCAAATACGAATCCTAAAATGATGGACGGTTTTTAGGGGGAATTCTGTTAAAGAAAATGTGAAGTTCATCATATTTGAAATATTTCAATAAAAAAATAGTACTCTATTTATATATATATATATATATATATCAATTTGGACAATGATAATAAACATGATAATCGATTAACTCCATCAAACTTGGACAATGATAATAAACATGATAATCCATTAACTCCATCAAACTTGGACAATGATAATAACCAAGATAATCAATTAATTCCATCAAACTTGGATAATGATAATAAACATGATAATCAATTAACACCATCAAACTTGGACAATGATAATAACCAAGATAATCAATTAATTCCATCAAACTTGGACAATGATAATAACCAAGATAATCAAT
>NW_013668799.1:65688-70250 GCF_000517525.1 Limulus polyphemus
TAACCTAGGCTTGTTTTGTATGTTTCTAAAACGCACCTAGAGTAAATATTTCAATCGTTTTAAAAAAAAAAATAAAGTTGTAAAGAAAGGTCATTCGTTCTTGTTTTATTTGTAAAACAAATGACATGTTTCAGACAAAAATGATTGTTTTATACGTTTTTTTTAAAAACAATAGATAACAATGGAATAAACCGAATCTTCTGGAAATTACAGTGTCACAAATATGTTTCTACTCCTTCAAACTCTAACGAATAAACATCTAGTTAAATTAATATGATGAACTGTGTTTTCGATAAGATAGATTTAGTAATTTCTCTTTTGTATTAGATTAGTTTCATGCTCGGCATCAGCTGACACAAGTATTAAAAAGCAACAACTATCCCATATAACTAGGTTTAGAAAGAAAAAAAAAACTCGTTAATGAAGCATGTATATTTTGTAGATTATTTTAAAAATGGTTGAATATTACAAAATAAATTAGACATTTCAAAACGCTGTACTTTAATATGATTCTAACGTCGTCGTGATACGGATTAGAATGAATCACGTTTCTGTGGCTTCTGGGAATTTATTTAAATATGATCACTTTCCTGATATTTGTTTCTGCTTAGTTTAATAAACTAGAATAAATGAGCTGCGCAACGTCATACCTAGGGAAAATTAGGCTAAAAGTATATGATGTAACATTTCTTATGGAATTGATTTTACATTTTTTAGACAACGCTTGTTTCAGGCCAACGTAGTTTGTTGTAATGATCTTCATTAGAGACTTTCGTCAAGGATTCGTTTCAATAGATCTAAAATATTAGAATTTTATCCTAGATATATGAAATTAGATTTCTTGCTCTTCGTTAAATCTTCGAACACAGTTATAGTAGATTTCTTGCGCTTCGTTAAATTTTCAAACATAGTTATATTAGATTTCTTACACTTCGTTAAATCTTCAAACACAGTTATATTAGATTTCTTGCGCTTCGTTAAGTTTTCAAACATAGTTATATTAGATTTCTTGCCTTCGTTAAGTTTTCAAACACAGTTATATTAGATTTCTTGCGCTTCGTTAAGTTTT
The DNA here is from genome assembly GCF_000517525.1 of Limulus polyphemus. NCBI lineage: Eukaryota > Metazoa > Arthropoda > Merostomata > Xiphosura > Limulidae > Limulus > Limulus polyphemus. The sequence continues at coordinate 66,758 of NW_013668799.1, forward strand.
CAAACATAGTTATATTAGATTTCTTGCGCTTCGTTAAATTTTCAAACACAGTTATATTAGATTCCTTACACTTCGTTAAATTTTCAAACACAGTTATATTAGATTCCTTACACTTCGTTAAATTTTCATACATAGTTATATTAGATTTCTTACACTTCGTTAAATTTTCAAACATAGTTATATTAGATTTCTTACACTTCGTTAACTTTTCAAACGCTTCTTTCTTGCGCTTCTTTCAATTTTCAAACATAGTTATAGTTCAATTTTTGTCAATGAAAAAAATTGGAAAAGTTAGTTATTCTACGCTCATTCCACATAAAAAATTAGGACTTATTATCTAATGATGAATTGTTTGGCTGATTTTCAGGGTTTAATGACGCAAAGCAACGTGGCTATCTGCGCCAAACCACCAGTGTGAAAATATAACAAAAAGGTAAAACTCTATAACAAGTAGAAATAAAAACAAGTTGCAAACGAAACGATGCCCAAAAATGAGGTAAAAAATCTAAATAGAAGTAAAAAAGGCCAATGGCCCGCAAAAAGTTAAAAACACAATTAAGTTGGACAGTGTCATCATCGCCAAGACACCATCCAACGTCAGGGGTAAAAAACCTTTAGAAAACACGCGTCTAAAATGGTGCCGTTGCTCACTGTCGCAACGACAGTAAAACGTGGGCAATTGTGAGTTGAGAGTCAAAAAAGGCTACACATTGGTAGATCAGTCCGGATAAAGAAAACAAAGAGTTAAAAAACAGTGACCAATGAGCAGCCTAGCCAGTCTAATGATGAAAGCGTGATTAACATGGCGATTTTCAATTCTAACAAAGTGTTTTATTACCTTTATAAAATTATGTGGCAATGTTTGTTTGTTTTGAATGTCACACAAAGCTACACGAGGGCTATCTGCGCTAGCCGTACCTAATTTAGCAGTGTAAGACTAGAGTCATCACCACCCACCGCCAACTCTTGGGCTACTTTTACCAACGAATAATGGGATTGACCGTCACATTATAACGCACCCCCTGCCGGCTGAAAGGGGCGAACATGTTTGGTGGGACTGGGATTTGAACCCGCGACCCGCAGATTGCGAGTAGAGTTCCCTAACCATCTGGCCATGCCGGGCACTGTGCCAATATATAAATATGATTTTTGAAACAATTATCATATCATAACTGACAAGTTGTGCAAACCATGTCCTACTTAGTGAAGTTTGTGAACTTATTCGTGATTGTTAAGCATAAAGCTACAGAATGGGCTATCTGCGCTGTGTCCATCACGGGTATCTAAACCCGGATTTTAGCGTCGTAAGTCTTCAGACTTGCAGCTGAGCCACTGTGGGGGTGGTGGGCAAAGCTAATAATAAGATCTACTTGTCCAATTAGCTAATACAATGTTGTAACATAGTTTATATAGTAATAATTATAGTCCGAACATACAGTTATGTGAATATAAAAAGTGGCCCGGTATGGCCAGGTGGTTAGGGAGCTCGACTCGCAATCTGGTCAGTCCTAATGATTGGAAGGTGGTTTTGGTATGGTCTGTCCTAGAGACTGGAAGGTGGTTTTGGTATGGTCTGTCCTAGAGACTGGAAGGTGGTTTTGGTATGGTCTGTCCTAGAGACTGGAAGGTGGTTTTGGTATGGTCTGTTCTAAAGATTGGAAGGTGGTTTTGATTATGATCTGTTCTAAAGATTGGAAGGTGGATTTGGTATGGTCTGTTCTAGAGATTGGTTGCTATTGCGATTGAATTAAGGCCAAAAGCAAGTCTCAAGTGCATTGTTTTATGAAAGTATAAATCTTAAAACACAGCGTTACAGTACAATTAATAAATTAGAAGAATTTTCCTATTAATATATTTATTGTCGTAACTATGTAAAACCTTAAGATTCATCAGTATGCATGCTTGCTATTCGAATATATGTGGTGAATCATCTTTTTGTTTTACATTTGTTTACACCCACCGTTTCAACATTAAAGTTCATCCCCTACCGGCCACATCTCGAAGTAAATGAAAGTATGGTTTTGTGACCTGCAGAAGCAGGGCGTTTCTTCTTTCTCGAGAATTTTTTTTTATTATATTTATCTGTTACTGTTTGTCTCTACTGGTCCGCACCGAATAATAAAGCTGCTGTTTACATACTGCTACCTCTGTCTTTGAGTGGCTTGCATTTTGTTGCGCGGAACAAGGAAGGCATATCTCGAATCTCGTGAGCTGACACTGTAAACATAATAGATGCATACTCGTAACTTGACACTTATGGCGACAAGTATCACTTATTAATATATGATGTAAGTTTGCCTTCTCGATAAATATTTATGCGAAAAGTTATCATTTTGAACTCCTTAAGTGATTTCCTGTTATGCAAATAAGCTAGCTTGGAACGTGAAGATTGAGATTCATCCGGGGCTTGTCAAAGTTATGATGGATGAACTTTTGAAGAAATTAGTCACGTTGCACGGAAAGAACGACGAAACTTTAGAAATCTGTTGGTATGATACTTTCTAGTGCTGTCGTGAAGACATTTTTTAATCCGATATTGGACAGAAATAACAACTGCTTAATCCTAAGGGCACTAAGCTGTTTTTAAGGAAATGGTCTTATAAGAAATGTATATAGAATTAAAAACGTGGGAGGTAAAAAGTAATGCGATATAGCGTATTTCTTAGTGACTCTTTTCTCTTATAAACAACCGATAACAAGAAGTAAAATAATATAAAAAAGTAAAACAACCGGTAACAAGAAGTAAAATTCTATACAAAAATAAAACAACCGGTAACAAGAAGTAAAATACTATAAAAAAGTAAAACAACCGGTAACAAGAAGTAAAATACCATGAAAAAGTAAAACAACCGGTAACAAGAAGTAAAATACTATAAAAAAGTAAAACAACCGGTAACAAGAAGTAAAATACTATAAAAAAAGTAAAAATAAAATACGCTAAAACTAAACAACACCCAAAAATCAGGTAAAAAAAATACATTGGATTTTTGCTAACACTAGTATAGTCCTAGTAGTTAGTATGCTACACTCAGGGTCCATGGTTTACGTCCTGTTGCCATAGAAACACGCTTTGCACTTTAAGTTTATTATGGATTTCGCGCAAAGCTACACGAGGACTATCTGCGCTAGACGTCCCTAATTTAGAAGTGTTAGACTAGAGGGACGGCAACTAGTCATCACCACCCACCGCCAACTCTTGGGCTACTCTTTTACCAAAGAATAGTGGGATTGACCGTCACATTATAGCGCTCCCACGGCTGAAATGGCGAGCATGTTTGATGTGACGGGGACTCGAACCGCGACCCACAGATTGACAATCAGTTTTCACTATTCGATTAAAGCAGTTCTTAAAATTTAGAAGCGGATGCTGTTTACTAGCTGCTTGCCCTCTAGTCTTTTAGCTTAAAATTGGGGATTGCTAAGGTAGATATATATATATATATACACGAATTTCAGAAAACAACAATAAATATCTATTCAAAAATACCATAAC
>NW_013668799.1:71196-74087 GCF_000517525.1 Limulus polyphemus
CTTGAAGATATACGAGTCTGGTTATCAAATTATCCTTCTTGAAGATATACGAGTCTGGTTATCAAATTATCCTTCTTGAAGATATACGAGTCTGGTTATCCAACCATCCTTCTTGAAGATATACGAGTCTGGTTATCAAATTATCCTTCTTGAAGATACTACGAGTCTGGTTATCAAATTATCCTTCTTGAAGATATACGAGTCTGGTTATCCAACCATCCTTCTTGAAGATATACGAGTCTGGTTATCAAATTATCCTTCTTGAAGATAGACGAGTCAGGTTATCAAATTATCCTTCTTGAAGATATACGAGTCTGGTTATCAAATTATCCTTCAAGAAGTTTAATTTATTTTTATGTTTGTTTGTTTTAGATCAAAGCTTCATTGGTCTATCTACCGTGCCAACTGTAGGGAATCGAACTTCGGATACTAACACTGTTATTTTGAATTTCGCGCAAAGCTACACGAGAACTATCTGCGCAAACCGTCCCTAATTTAGCAGTGCAACACTTGAGGGAAGACAGTTAGTCATCACCACCCACCGTCAACTCTTGGGCTACTCTTTTCCCAACGAATAGTGGAATTGACCGTAACTTTATAACGCCCCCATAGCTGAAAGGGCGAGCATGTTTGGTGTGACGGGGATTCCAACCCGTGACCCGTAGATTGTGAGTCGAGTTTCCTAACCACCTGGCCAGGCCAGGCCGTCTAACATTGCAAGTCCGCAAACCTACCGCTGACCCACCGGTGGACATACTTCAAATTTTTCTCAGAAAACTCAACATTTTCAGAAATTGCATTCTGCAGTCTTTAGACAAAAATCGTTATTTAAATTTGGATTAAGCGTAATATTAGAAAGTATGTTTAACAGTGCGGTAAAGGTTTCAGGTTCTCCTTCTAGAATAAACATCGCAATTACAAATGACTGATATAATTTATAGTGTAACGTATCTAATAAAAATAAGTTTTCGTTTTGTATAGTTATTCTTTTGTGTGTGTGTGTGTTTAGCATGAAAGTAAAACAAATTGTTTGGATAATTTCTCTGTTTTAGAGTACGGGTAAGTTTTAACGAAAAATAAATGTAAAATATTAAAATACAACCCTAAAGAAACGGTGTATACTTCTCTACTAAATCAAAGGAAAAAAATTGGATTTTATTTGTGACAGTACTTGGATGTCAACTTCCAATTTAGTCTTCAATGGGAAAAAATTGGATTTTATTTGTGACAGTACTTGGATGTCAATTTCCAATTTAGTCTTCAATGGGAAAAAATTGGATTTTATTTGTGACAGTACTTGGGTGTCAACTTCCAATTTAGTCTTCAATGGGAAAAAATTGGATTTGATTTGTGACAGTACTTGGATGTCAACTTCCAATTTAGTCTTCAATAGGAAAAATTGGATTTTATTTGTGACAGTACTTGGATGTCAACTTCCAATTTAGTCTTCAATAGGAAAAATTGGATTTTATTTGTGACAGTACTTGGATGTCAACTTCCAATTTAGTCTTCAATGGGAAAAAATGAGATTTTATTTGTGACGGTACTTGGATGTCAACTTCCAATTTAGTCTTCAATGGGAAAAAATGAGATTTTATTTGTGACGGTACTTGTATGTCAATTTCCAATTTAGTCTTCAATGGGAAAAAAATTGGATTTTATTTGTGACAGTACTTGTATGTCAACTTCCAATTTAGTCTTCAATGGGAAAAAATTGGATTTTATTTGTGACAGTACTTGGATGTCAACTTCCAATTTAGTCTTCAATGGGAAAAAATTTGATTTTATTTGTGACAGTACTTGGATGTCAACTTCCAATTTAGTCTTCAATGGGAAAAAATTGGATTTTATTTGTGACAGTATTTGGATGTCAACTTCCAATTTAGTCTTCAGTGGGAAAAAAATTGGATTTTATTTGTGACAGTACTTGGATGCCCGCTTCCAATTTAGTCTAAGCCTTCTAAATATAGGAAACATTAAAAACATTTATAACTTATAACTGGTGACCGCTATACCGATTGATACCACTCCTGGCATGTGCCCTTTGTAGCCCCAGAGGAGTGACTCCCTATATCTTCATCGTGCGATGTTTATGTCCACTTATACCTGGCGAACCACCTGACCAGTTCTCACTAAACCTAGCATATACCCTTAGGGCTCCTTGGTAGTAACATAGGGGATCGGTGTTCAAATGTGACCCCTATGTCTTCCTCGTCTGTTAAATGGGTAACTCAGCTAGTGGTTATAATATATATATATATATATATTCAGTCCCCGTACAACAAGAAATTGGGTACATTTCGAAACAGATAATTCTACAGAAAACTTGAGACATAACTAAGATAATGGAAGATGCATAGAAAAGGATTAATATTCAAGGTGGAGTGTGCCTTAGAAACTTTTCGTCAATCTTCTTCTATGTATGCATGTATTACTTGTGTTCTTCCGTTCGTTGAGAAACTTGATATATTTGCTCTAAACATTTTATACAAAGTCAAATACTCGCGAAAAGTAAGATTCCTGGGGCCATTTTCTGATATTTCAAGCTCTATCAGGCGCAATTGTTAATGACAGTTTCATTCTAAGAAAGTCTTAGAGCATCGAATTCAAAAGTCTCAGATATAAGCAGAGCAAAGTAGTAAATATATTCGCTAGGAAATATAATCCCTATGCATTAAGATACAGAACTAATATCGCAAATTTTTGTTTTTTTTTTTATATGCAAGATGCGCGACACTAGATGTTTATATATTACAAATAGATCCCCGGCTGTGCTTTATTTGATAACATGATATCCTCAAGCTAGTTGAATGAAACAAACAATGGTGATTTGTTTGTTTGTTTTTGAATTTCGCGCAAAGCTACACGAGGGCTATCTGCGCTAGCCGTCC
>NW_013668799.1:74862-76054 GCF_000517525.1 Limulus polyphemus
CCTCAGATTGCTAGTCGAGCGCCCTAACCACCTGGCCGTGCCGGGCCGGCGGTAGATGTAAACGCTTATAGCGCTTGATACCCCTGGTGGGCACAGCACAGATAGCCCATTGCGTAGCCTTGCGCTTAGCAACAAACAAGCAAACCAGCAATAATTAGTGGAGTTCATTTAAGTATTAGTTGTTATTCTTATATTTACATTGTTTGGGTGTGAGTCATATGTATTATTCTTAATGGGTCCAAATTCATGGTTGTTGTTTTGAATGGGCTATCTGTGATCTGCCCACCACGGGTATTGAAACCCCGGTTTCTAGCGTTGTAAGCCACATACCGTTGTGCCACTGGGGGGGGGGGGCAATTCACTTTGGTCCATAAATAGCTTAGAAAACATTCTTTAAAAAGCCGATATGGTCCATAAGGACTCCGTCGGCAATTCTAGGCTTAATGCAAATTTTAAGTCATGATAGAGTCGAATGCATTGACAAATATACATTAGCAGATATTATAGTTTTAAGATAAAAAATTATCAGAGATTGACTTTTCAAAAATAGCTCGAAAAATCCCAAACGGTCAAAAATAGCAGTTTTTCTTGCTCTGAGTCAGCACACTACGCAGTCTTTCATTTTTACTCATGATGACGTAGAAAGCGAACAAGTAACATTTTTGTATTAAGAACAAAGCTAACAGGTTAAACGTTGCACACGTACACACTGAGCAATCGGCCACCAGGTTCAACAATGGGTAGCGTAAAATTCTCGTTCCTCGTCACTCAACAAGGAAACGATTGCGAATTTATTAAGATGTAAATTTTTGTTCGTATAATTAGCAGGCAACATTTAAATGTTGTTGTTACTTATCAGCGTTTACAACATTTTAATAAGCTTGTTTTAGTGCACGTACAACTCTGTTACTCAGATCACGCCGATCAAAATCGACTCGTTAAACGTGTTTTCGGTTTGAATGTTACGGATTGGCATAAATAATAGCTAGAGATATATGAAATGTTACCTCTAACGGAGTAACGTAAAAAGTGCTAGAGATATGTGAATGTTACCTCTAGCAGAGTGGCATAAATAATAGCTAGAGATATATGAAATGTTACCTCTAACGGAGTAACGTAAAAAGTGCTATATATATGTGAATGTTACCTCTAATGGAGTAAGAAGTGCTATATATATATATATATATATATA
>NW_013668799.1:76601-78277 GCF_000517525.1 Limulus polyphemus
ATATGTGAATGTTACCTCTAACGGAGTAACGTAAAAAGTGCTAGAGATATGTGAATGTTATCTCTAACGGAGTAACGTAAAAAGTGCTAGAGATACACTTGGCCCAAGCTAGTAACATACAACAAAAAACTGTTAGTTACAAACAGGTGAACAATTGAATCGCTTTATAAAAGAAAAAAATCTTGTACTGCATAATAACTAAGCAGATCACGCATAAAAACTCGACGAAATGTAGAGCATAGAACACATTCTCGACGATATAAAATTTCTTTTTTCTTAAAGCATTTAATTTTTCACGAGAAAGTCATGGCTTATAACTTTAAAATACATTATATATAGACAACAGATACCTCCCGCCCCGCTGGTAAATCTTCCCATCCTATTTGCACCCAAGCAGCTCAGTGGTAAGTCTGAGGGCTCACACTGCTGAAAACCGGGTTTTGATACTCGTGGTGGGCACAGTACAAATAGCCCTTTGTGTAGCTTTGTGCCCAATAGCAAACAAACAAAACCTTCTTATTTTCTAAATGTGTGTGTGTGCTGCCCTCTGATGGGTAATTTATAAAGTGATATTGTCTGGCAATTAACCATACACACTAGGAATACTTATACAGGAAATCTACGTGCAGATGTTTTTGTAAACTGATAGACATTCGCATGCGATTTATATAACAAATACCCGTAGAAGTGAATGTAATATTTGTTGGACGAAGGATTCTGTAACAAGATAATTAAATTATGGTCCCCTATTAATTAGATAATTATAACTCTATTAAGAAAAATAACATCAAACTAACAGAGTTTGGAAAGTGAGAACGACTTCATCGATTTACACAGAGAACCTTGATAGGTGATACAAACGATTATGTAGAATAAGACGGAGGAATTTGGAGAGTGAGAATTAAAAAATGACTAAAGACTAACACAGAAGAATTATGCAAGTTGTATGAATGTCTACGCTGACCAAGACAGAGGAACTTGGAAAGTGAAAACTAGAAATGACTACAAAGAAACACAGAGGAACTTTGCAAACTGTATGAATGTCTACGCTGACCAAGACAGAGGAACTTGGAAAGTGAGAACTAAAAATGACTACAAAGAAACACAGAAGAACTATGCAAGTTATACGAATGGCTACACTGACCAAGACAGAGGAACTTGGAAAGTGAGAACTAAAAATGACTACAAAGAAACACAGAGAAACTTTGCAAACTGTATGAATGTCTACGCTGACCAAGACAGAGGAACTTGGAAAGTGAGAACTAAAAATGACTACAAAGAAACACAGAAGAACTATGCAAGTTATACGAATGTCTACGCTGACCAAGACAGAGGAACTTGGAAAGTGAGAACTAAAAATGACTACAAAGAAACACAGAGGAACTTTGCAAACTGTACGAATGTCTACGCTGACCAAGACAGAGGAACTTAGAAAGTGAAAACTAGAAATGACTACAAAGAAACACAGAAGAACTATGCAAGTTGTACGAATGGCTACGCTGACCAAGACAGAGGAACTTGGAAAGTTAAAACTAGAAATGACTACAAAGAAACACAGAAGAACTATGCAAGTTGTACGAACGGCTACGCTGACCAAGACAGAGGAACTTAGAAAGTGAAAACTAGAAATGACTACAAAGAAACACAGAAGAACTATGCAAGTTATACGAATGGCT
>NW_013668799.1:78363-85570 GCF_000517525.1 Limulus polyphemus
CCGCGACCCTCAGATTGTGAGTCGAGCGCCTTATCCACCTGGCCATGCCGGGCCAACCAAGACAGAGGAACTTGGAAAGTGAAAACTAGAAATGACTACAAAGAAACACAGAGGAACTTTGCAAACTGTATGAATGGCTACGCTGACCAAGACAGAGGAACTTGGAAAGTTAAAACTAGAAATGACTACAAAGAAACACAGAGGAACTTTGCAAACTGTATGAACGTCTACGCTGACCAAGACAGAGGAACTTGGAAAGTGAGAACTAGAAATGACTACAAAAAAAACACAGAGGAACTTTGCAAACTGTATGAACTTTCTAGTTTTCACTTTCCAAGTTCCTCTGTCTTGGTCAGCGTAGACTGACTACAAAGAAACACAGAAGAACTTTGCAAACTGTATGAATATCTACGCTGACCAAAACAGAGTAACAACATGGTAAGTGAAAATTATAAATTCTCGCGATAAACGAAATTGAATTAAACTTTTCCAAAATTCTATCCCTCCCCCAATTACGAGTTAGACTGAGCATAAGTCAAAGAAATATCTAGATTATTTCACAGGCTTACTATATAAATATATATATACTATAAATAAGTCATGTATAATGAGACGGTCATGCGGGCTAAAACTCAATTTATCACAACCCCAGCGCACTGGGGTTCGAATTTTGACTCTAGGACTATCTGTGTTAGCCGTCTCTAATTTTGAAGCAATAGACTAGAAGGAAGGCAGGTAGTCAACACTACCTTCCGCCAACTCTTGGGATACTCTTTAACAACAAAGAGTGGATTTGACTGTCACATTATAACGCCCCACCAAGCATGTTCTGTGACAGGATTCGAACCCGCGACCCGCAGGTTGTGAATCGAGTACCCTAGTCACCAGGCCAAATAAATATCACTGCCATCTCTTGAATAGAACTTATTGTACTTTAATTATTGTCTCAAAAGTTGCCATTTTTATAATTCTAGTTCAGGGTATGACCAGTTTATAAAAACATCATATCAAATACAAAAAAGAGGTAAGTTACTGTGAAGCATAGGAATGACCAATGGTCAACAAGACGCAAGAAAAGAGTTGAATTTTGCAGCACAGATAAGATCGTCCTGATGTGTTTGATTCTAAACAAAGAAAGAAAAAAAAAACCTTCAACTAATGAGCGGTAATGGAGCAAGTAAATCGTCTGTCTTGAGCTTGTCTCGAAACCAGGCGTGGCCAACCATCAGCCTTTTAAGTTTACTGCCAGGACGTCTACTTCCTGAGGACTGTCAGGAGCCGTATTTATCACACGCTTCAGTTACATACATTTCCTGGACTATAGGCAGTGACTGAAGAGCTTATCCATCAGGTCGGCTGGAATACGACGGATATAACAGTGTGTTTGTGTTTTTACTTATTAGACCTTTATATATATATATTGCAAATATTACCCCCCTCTCTCCAGTAGCTCAGGGTTAACACAATCAGGCTTACGACGGATATAATAGTGTGCTTGTGTTTTTACTTATTAGACCTTTATATACATATATATAATGCAAATATTACCCCCCCCCCCTCTCTCTCTCTCCAGTAGCTCAGCGTTAACACAATCAGGCTTACGACGTTAAACATGAAGTTTCGATTACCCGTGGTGGGCAGAGCACAGATAGTCCATTGTGTAGTGTTGTGCTTAATAATAACCAAACCAAATCCAAATACTGGTTAATGTAAATTTATTCTTTTTTGCTCTAAGAGAGAAAAAAAATTAATGAAATATTGGCTTTTCTTGCTTTTCAAATTTTGTCAACGAAATATTTATCATGAGGACGTATCTAAGCCATTCTCAGGTATTCGATAACAGCTTTTGTTATTCCTGATCGAGTGGAATGAGTCGCTAGAGGGACACATCAAGCAATGTTTGACATCGACCCAACAGAAGCTTAGTCACAAAGGTAGATGTTTAGGTTCGCAGTGTTCTTGGACTTGAATACTTTTGTATATGTAGATTTTGTTGTTTGATTGTGGCAAGCAGGACTAAGGTGTTTTATAATAAAGTAAATTTGGATGAATAAAACTAATCATTGGAATCATTCCTTGTTACATGGCCAGTTATGTAGATGTTGAAAGCGCCATGCTACCAAACGTCTTTGTTTTGTGACAGCTGCCAACCTAATTTATTACGTTACATAAACCCCTGAGTAGATAAAACCTACAGTTTCGAAGTGGGTCCACTCTCGTCAGCGAAGTTACGTTGATGACGGAAAATATTCATCCAAATGTCCTCATCTATGGAGAGAAGATAAAACGTACTTGAGTCTATCTTGCGTTCCAGATAGTTGTTGGACTCCCAACGTAGATGATTTGTTTGTTTCTTGTTAAGCAAAAAGCTACACGATGGAGACTATCTGTGCTCTGCCCACCACGGGTATCGAAACCCGGATTTTAGCGTTGTAAATCCGCAGACATACAGCTGTGTCACTGGGGGGGGGGGCACGTAGATGAATAGGATCTCTCAGAGATCAAACTTCTCTGTTGATATTGGATAACAATATCAACAGATATACATAGCTTGAGCCACGATATACCCAAAGTTATATAAAAGTGTGTAGAAAAATTCTAATGTAAAACCGCGTTCGATTGAATAGTAAAAAAAAAGAAAAAAAAACGAGGGATGTGCATTAACAAAATACAAGCCAATACAATTCATGTTATCCTGCTAAAATGAAAAAGGTTATATTCATAGGCAATTATTTATAAAAAATACAATAAGAATTATTTATGAACAATATTAACTACTAAAGGATCAACGGGGCTGAAAGTAAGGAAAGCAAGCGAACAATAGTTTTAAGAGGTGGCGTCTGAACAGCAAACAATGAGCAAAGCTAAGTAAGCAATATAAATAGGCCCAGAGTCTGGTGTTTGCAAGCGTGATTTGACCAAATTTTGTGATGCTTCAAGTTAATTCTTCTTCGAACTTTCTTGAAAATCCAATTTCGAAACAACAACAACAACAACAACGCTCGAGGAAATGAAATACGCTTCGAGAAATCTGAATTTTTTCGTCTGGGTTTTAAATAAAGACAACCCACACAAGATTAAACAAGAAAACCCTTTGTTGACAAAACATGATTGAAATTATCTGCAAGTTGTTATTTATGATCTTTATCGGAAAAGAGCTATTGAGTTGTTTTAATTAATATTTCTCTTCGTAACACACCGGAAATAATATATATCAAATCTAATAATTCACTTTTTTATTTTTTTTTTATGTATAAAACAAATAAGGACATTTTACAGTGCAAGAGCTTCAAAAGATAACAGTAAACCAATTATTGGTAGTGGGTGCTATTGACTACCTTTCTTCCCTCTGGTCTATCAGTTCAAATTAGGGGGGGGGGCTATCGCAATTAGCCCTTGAGTATCTGAAAAGAAAAGAAAAACATTAAACATAAGTTCCCGTTATTTTCATAAATTGATTGGCGGGGGAAGAGGGGAGGGGGTTGGCGTAGCCAGATGGTTAGCGTGTTAGGTTTCAATCTAAAGATTCCAAATTTTGAGCTTACATACTAGAGAAAAGGGAGTTCGTCAACAGCATCTTTTCACTCTAGTTATCTGTTGTTTGAGGCTATTCCCTATGGTATCACGCGTACTTTCTCATACAAAAGATTGTTGTAAAGTAGGACATAGAATTGCAGCCGTCTCCTTTCTATGAAGTTCTTGTCACAGCAAATGCCAATGATGTCTATAAGCAAAACTACCTGTTCCATCCAACTGCTCAGCAGATGCAGGAGAGTCATCAGCAAGCTATAGCTGCTGCTTTATTCAAGCTTGCCTTGACTATCCATTGAAGCTCCATGATCAGGTTCTCAAACGTGAGGCCAAACATAAAGACATCATCAGAAACTCTCATTGCAGCTCTCTCAGTGTAATGTCCATTACACTCTCGAAAACTGTGGGCACAATGAATGGATCAGATAGTATTACATAGAACTCATACACACACCATATTGAGGGTTAAAAGCAGTTTTATGCCTGCTCTAATCATCCAGCTCGAGTTGCAAGTATCTGGGAGTAAGGCTCAAAGTATTGAACCAACTGGTACCTTTCAATGCATCCAGACGTTCACCTGTTCATATCATTGTTGATGTATTTCCATTGACATCTGATTTTCAGTCATCTAAAACAAACACAGGGCCTTAGTATACCATCCTTCTTCCTACTTGAGACAAACACACACACTGTTTTAAGGCGTATGATTCCGTCTTTAACATCTGACGTATTTCAGAACTGGCTAAATTCCTAATGCTCTCTTCCCAACATATGCTCATGTAATTCATTGTTCTTGGGCTCAATATGGTTGGCGATGGATGATCTTGACACAGAAACATGATTTACCTATTGCATGGGCAAAAATATACTGATCATTTGTACAATGTACCCATCTTTAGACTCCAAATACCAGAACCAAAATCAGTGACAACTATCTTCATCTAGTGAGTGACATTATCTAGTTGTAGATGGAGACACGTCTGTCCTTTCACATCTAGTCAATCGCCACTAAAAGTACCTAATACATGGGGAAGTTAACCAATGTCCTGACAGTTCCTGTATCAATCACGATGTCCACCTTTATCAGCACATAACAAGTACCACTTAATCCACTAAGAGCTGAGCTAACCCCCAAAACTTTTTTTTTATAACCTAATTATTGCATTTCCCCCAAATCGATGGAAAGACCCGATTTTGATTCCATCAATTTTCGAGAATTAATACTGGTCAGAGAGCCTTTACAGCTTTGACACCGAAAAATTTGGCAGGTAATGTATTTTCATTAAAGATATAATAGTAATGAGTGAGCTTACACTACACTTGAGGGAAAAACATGGTTTTTACCAGTTGTTTCCATAATGGTAGTGAAGGATATTTTCCAGTAGTTCAAGTTAAAATATTAATTGTCATAGAAACATAAATTCACAAACACTAGTTTACCTAGTAATTTATTTGGTTGCGATTTAATATTTCTAATCATTCAGATGTAAATATGCAGTTTTTACTGTATATTTCCTAAATATCCATACAAACTGTGAGTGAACACCTGGAGGTAGGAAATTAACACCTGCATGCTATTGCTTTGAACTCAACACTACCCTGGAGTAAACTTCTATCCGAAAGGAGTCCAATGGAACCGAGATGGTTGCATTAATGGATTCCCATAGCGAAATGTTAAAGTTTAGCATATGTACAATGTATAGTCTGTTTAAGTTATGTTTTTAGAACGTTTCTTTCCTATTCATTCTCCACTGGATATGGGTTCTGTTTACATAATAACCAGATAGAGATGAACGTAAAGCAGGAGTCTTACATGTAGCTGTGTTGGTTGCTGTCATGGAATTGATAAGCACAGCTGTTTTTTGATCAAGTATGAGAGCCAATGATTGGTTGGTTGGTCTAGAAATTTACGTATAAGGGAATGATTTACTGCAGGCAATATAGAAGTGAGTACACATAAGCCTGTAGAAACTACACTTGAGATAGTTGTCTAAAATCAAGTTCTAGAACAGATAGTAGCTGTAACTGGGCCACTACAACTTTGAAACCTATATTTCTACCTGAATATTTGACCAGTCAGTGTCAGGTGACCATATATTTTTCAGTCCTGGTTTTCTCTATAAAGCCCTCAACCTATCACAACTAGACAGTTTCGTTTCTTACCTCTAGTTGATTGACCACACATGCTTCATCTCAGTTTTAACATGGTACAAAATGTCTCAGAAAACTTTCTTTTTGATGATCCAGGAAACACAGGCAATTATCATCCAACAATCCCTAAGATTCCAGGATTTAGCCCAATGTTTGATTCAGTTGAAATAGAGCCAATGGATGAAAATGAGTTGTTAGCCATTTCATCTGGCATCACCAAACCACACATGCTTCAGATGCTTTCCACCCTCGAATGCCATTATCAGGCCCAAGCTGCAAGAAGAACAGAAACTTGGGTCCTATACAGGTAGGAAGAGAGCTGGCAGGAAAATTGCCATCTAGAGTGGAGAAATTGGCACAGAAATTCACTTCAAGCTTGTTTTTACTCAAAGATCCTTGACAAGGACCAAGGCCACTACTGTCAACTGCAAGTCAACCACCACTCAGAAAAGTATGTTGTCAAGATTCCAGTAAATATTTAGTCCTAGTGAGATTTCATTTTCTTTGCATTTTTGTATTATATGGCACTTCCCTTCAATGTTTCCATGGATGGGTCACCTGTTTTAACCACTCATACTATTATACAGTAAGTAGTGTGTTGTCTGTCAGTCAATCAGTAGACACTAGAATGACCTCACATAAAGGACGCTTAACGTTGCAATTTGTATTGTAACGACGTCAGTAAAACGTGCGCATGCCATGAATCACGAGAAGAATCAATTCACTCTGTAGGATACAACACGCCATGACATATGAACTTCAAAAGCAAGAAATAAAAATATTTGCTACTCTTAATTTCGGTTTTATTTACTTTTTAAACAGAACACTTTCGAGGATCCTGTTGGAGGACATTTGGTTTTATAACCAAAAGTAAGTATCAGTATTCCATTTTCTATCATGTGATCTGTAAAATATATGTAACCTTACCACTTGTTATCCAGAACGTATTAGTTATCGTACAAGTGTTTTGTTGGAGAGTGAAGTATTAAATGTAGAACATTATCCTCTGTAGTCGATAATTCATTATTTACTGTAAAAGTGAATCCATTTCTCTCTGTAAAACTATACCCTTCTAAAAGAGTTGTGGACACTGTAATTAAAATAACATGTGATTACTGTGTAAAACTAAGGGTATTTTGTGCATACAATAGGTGTCCATATGTCGCTCTTGTAATACTGTATAGTACAAATATTGAACAGGGGTGTTGTAACACATAAAACTTAGTATTCCGAAAATTGTTTAATCTCGAAGTCTAAGTTCGTTCAACGGATGTCGAGTTCAAATTACACTTTGATCAACGTGAGTTATTGGGTTATACTAGTTTCGGAGAATTCCACTCCTCATCAGTAGACAGAGAGAGAGATAAGCTGGACCCATATCAACGTGAGTTATTGGGTTATACTAGTTTCGGAGAATTCCACTCCTCATCAGTAAACAGAGAGAGATAAGCTGGACCCATATCAACGTGAGTTATTGGGTTATACTAGTTTCGGAGAATTCCACTCCTCATCAGTAAACAGAGAG